>NC_057716.1:109417305-109456334 GCF_004010195.1 Chiloscyllium plagiosum
AACACTCCCTAGGACCTTACCATTAAGTGTATAAGTCCTGCTAAGATTTGCTTTCCCAAAATGCAGCACCTCGCATTTATCTGAATTAAACTCCATCTGCCACTTCTCAGCCCTTTGGCCCATCTGGTCCAGATCCTGTTGTAATCTGAGGAAACCCTTTTCTCTGTCCACTACACCTCCAATTTTGGTGTCATTTGCAAACTTACTAACTGTACCTCTTATGCTTGCATCCAAATCATTTATGTAAATGACAAAAAGTAGACAGCCAGCACTGATCCTTGTTGCACTCCACTGGTCACAGGCCTCCAGTCTGAAAAACAACCCTCCACCACCACCCTCTGTCTTCTACCTTTGAGCCAGTTCTGTATCCAAATGTCTAATTCTCCCTGTATTCCATGAGATCTAACCTTGCTAATCAGTCTCCCATGAGGAACCTTGTCGAACGCCTTACTGAAGTCCATATAGATCACATCTACTGCTCTGCCCTCATCAATCTTCTTTGTTACTTCAAAAACCTCAATCAAGTTTGTGAGATATGATTTGCTACACACAAAGCCATGTTGACTATCCCGAATCAGTGCTTGCCTTTCCAAATACATGTATATCCTGTCCCTCAGGATTCCCTCCAACAACTTGCCCACCATCAAGGTCAGGCTTACCAGTCTATAGTTCCCTGGCTTGTCTTTACCGCCCTTCTTAAACAGTGGCAGCACGTTTGCCAACCTCCAGTCTTCCGGCACCTCACCTGTGACTATCAATGATACAAATATCTCAGCAAGAGGCCGAGCAATCACTTCTCTAGCTTCCCATAGAGTTCTCGGGTATACCTGATCAGGTCCTGGGGATTTATCCACCTTTAACCATTTCAAGGCATCCAGCTCTTCCTCCTCTGTAATATGGACATTTTGCAAGATGTCACCATCTATTTCCCTACAGTCTATATCTTCCATATTCTTTTCCACAGTAAATACTGATGCAAAATATTCATTTTGTATCTCCCCCACTTTATGAGGCTCCACACAAAGGCCGCCTTGCTGATCTTTGAGGGGCCCTATTCTCTCCCTCGTTACCCTTTTGTCCTTAATATATTTGAATAACCCTTTGGATTCTCCTTTATTCTATCTCATGTCCCCGTTTTGCCCTCCTGATTTCTTTTCTTCAGTGTGCTCCTACCTTCTTTATACTCTTCTAAGGATTCACTCAATCTCTCCTGTATATACCTGATATATGCTTCCTTCTTTTTCTTAACCAAACATTCAATTTCTTTAGTCATCCAGCATTCCCTATACCTACCAGCCTTTCCTTTCACCCTGACAGGAATATACTTTCTCTTGATTCTTGTTATCTCATTTCTGAAGGCTTCCCATTTTCCAGCCGTCCTTTTACCTGCGAACATCTGCCTCCAATCAGCTTTCGAAAGTTCTTGCCTAATACTGTCAAAATTGACCTTTCTCCAATTTAGATTAGATTACATTACAGTGTGGAAACAGGCCCTTCGGCCCAACAAGTCCACACCGACCCGCCGAAGCGAAATCCACCCATACCCCTATATTTACCCCTTACCTAACACTAAGGGCAATTTAGCATGGCCAATTCACCTGACCCTGCACATCTTTTGGACTGTGGGAGGAAACCGGAGCACCCGGAGGAAACCCACGCAGACACGGGGAGAACGTGCAAACTCCACACAGTCAGTCGCCTGAGGCGGGAATTGAACCCGGGTCTCAGGCGCTGTGAGGCAGCAGTGCTAACCACTGTGCCACCGTGCCGCCCACGAATTTAGAACTTCAAGTTTTAGATCTGGTCTATCCTTTTCCATCACTATTTTAAAACGAATAGAATTATGGTCGCTGGCCCCAAAGTGCTCCCCCACTGACACCTCAGTCACCTGCCCTGCCTTATTTCCCAAAAGTAGGTCAAGGTTCGCACTTTCTCTAGTAGGTACATCCACATACTGAATCAGAAAATTGTCTTGCACACACTTAAGAAATTCCTCTCCATCTAAACCCTTAACACTATGGCAGTCCCAGTCTATGTTTGGAAAGTTTAAATCCCCTACCATAACTACCCTATTATTCTTACAGATAGCTGAGATCTCCTTAAAAGTTTGTTCCCCTCTGACTATTGGGGGATCTATAATACAATCCCAATAAGGTGATCATCCCTTTCTTATTTCTCAGTTCCACCCAAATAACTTCCCTGGATGTATTTCTGGGAATATCCTCCCTCAGCACAGCTGTAATGCTATCCCTTATCAAACATGCCACTCCCCCTCCTCTCTTGCCTCCCTTTCTATCCTTCCTGTAGCATTTGTATTCTGGGACATTAAGCTGCCAGTCCTGTCCAACCCTGAGCCATGTCTGAGTAAAGAACCTGCCTCTGACATCTGTCTTAAATCTAGCACCCCTCAATTTGTAGTTATGCCCCCTCGTACATGCTGATGTCATCACCCTAGGAAAAAGACTTTCACTGTCTACCCTATCTAATCCTCTGATCATCTTGTATGTCTCTATCAAATCCCCTCTTAGCTTTCTTCTTTCCAGTGAGAACAGACCCAAGTCTCTCAGCCTTTCCTCATAAGACCTTCCCTCCAGACAAGGCAGCATCCTGGTAAATATTCTCTGCACCTTTTCCAATGCTTCCACATCCTTCCTGTAATGGGGCGACCAGAACTGTACACAATATTCCAAGTGTGGTGCACTAGCGTTTTGTACAGCTGCAGCATGACATTATGGCTCTGGAGCTCAATCCCTCTTCCAATAAAACGTAACACACTGTATGCCTTCTTGACTCGCACTATCACTTAGTTCTAGATTCTCCCATAAGAGGAAATATTTTGAGAACACTGACCCTGTCACATCCCCTCAGGATTTTATATATTTTTAATGTTGTTGCCTGTTTGTCTTCTAAACTCCAGTGAATACAAGCCCAGCCTATCCAGCCACCCCTCATCTGAAAACCCTCCCATTTCAAGTATTAGTCTAGAAGACCATAAGATAAAGGAGCTGGAATTAGGCCTTTCAGCCCATCGAGTCTGCTCCGCCATTCATTCATGGCTGATAAGTTTCTCAACGCCATTCTCCCGTTTTCTCCCTGTAACAGTTGACAATCAAGATCCTCTTTATCTCTGTCTTAAATATATCCAATGACATGGCTGCCACAGCCTTCTGTGCCAGTCTAGTTAAACTTCTCTAAATTTCCTCCAATGTGTTTACATTCTTCTTCAAATAAGGTGACCATCACCTTGCACAGTACTCCAGATATGATCTCATTGATTTGGATGAGGGAACTAAATGTGGTGTCTCCAAGTTTATAGATGACACAAAGTTGGACGGGAGATTGAGCTGTGAGGAGAATAAGACATGCTTCAGTGCAATTTGGACACAGAGAGTGGGCAAATGCATGGCAGATGAAGTATAATGTGGATAAATGTGAGATTAATCCATTTTTTAGATTACATTACAGTGTGGAAACAGGCCCTTCGGCCCAACAAGTCCACACCGATCCGCCGAAGCGCAACCCACCCATACCCCTTACCTAATACTGCGGGCAATTTAGCATGGCCGATTCACCTCACCTGCACATCTTTGGACTGTGGGAGGAAACAGGAGCACCTGGAGGAAACCCACACAGACACGGGGAGAATGTGCAAACTCCACACAGTCAGTCGCCTGAGGTGGGAATTGAACCCAGGTCTCTGGCACTGTAAGGCAACAGTGCTAACCGCTGTGCCACCGTGCCGCCTATTTTGAGTGGAAAAAAAATAGGAAGGTTGATTATTGTCTGAATGGCAATATATTGGGAAAGGTGGAGGTACAATGAGACTTTAAGGGCATTTAAATGGTCATTGGATAAACATATGGATGTTAATGGAATAGTGTAGGTTAGATGGGCTTTAGACTGGTTTCACAGATCGGTCAACATTGAGGACCAAAGGGCCTCTACTGCGCTATTATCTTCTATGAAGGATGTTTTAGCTATGGAGGGACTGCAACAAAGGTTTTGAAGACTGATTCCTGGGATGGCAGGATTGATGTGTGAAAAGACTGGATTGGTTTGGATCATATTCACTGGAGTTTGGAGGAATAAAGGGTTATCTCATAGAAAACTATAACATTCCAACAGCATGAGATAAAATAGGGGCAGGAAGGATGTTTGCAGTAACTGCATAGTCTAAAACCAGGGATCACAGTCTAAGGACCGTGATAGGACATTTAGGACTGAGCTGAGAAACTTCTTCACCCAGAAAGTGGTAGGCCTGTGGAATTCTCTGCGACTGAAAGTGACTGAGCCCAAAGCATTCAATGTTTTCAAAAACAGGTAGATATAGATCTTGCAGCTAAAGCTTTTAGGGCTTTTCTCATTGGAGTGAGGAGGGTGAGAGGTAACTTGATAGAGGTGTACAAGATGATGAGGGGCACAGATAGAGTGGATAGCCAGAGACGTTTTCCCAAGGCAGAAATGGCCATCATGAGGGGCATAATTTTAAAATGATTGGGGAAAGGTTTAGGGGAGATGTTAGAGATAGGTTCTTTACACAGAGAATTGTGGGTACATGAAATGCAGTGCCAGCAGTGGTAATAGATTCAGATACATTAGGGACATTTAAGCGACACTTGGATATGCATGTTGGTGATAGTAAAATGTAGGGTCTATAGGTTAGTTTAATCATAGAGTGGGATAAAAGGTCGGCATGACATCAAGGGCTGAAGGGCCTATACTGTGCTGTACTATGTTCTAAGTTCTAAAGTGTTCCCAGAGAGGAAGCGGGAACAGGGTACTGAGTTGAATGATCAGTCATGATCATATTGAATGATGGAGCAGGTTTGAAGGGCTCATATTTTCTATATTCTTCCCAGAGCTATGCAAACTGAAGTATAACCTCCTTACTAACCTCCTTACTTTTGTATTCAATTCACCTTGCGTTAACGTTTTCTATTAGGTTTCATGATTACTTGTACTTGAAAATTAACCTTTTGCAGTTTATGAGCGAGAATACCCAGATTGCTCTGCAATCTCTCACCAATTAGATAATGGTTAATTTTTATTCTTTCAACCAAAATGGACAATTTCCCATTTTCACATTTTATACAATTATGCCAACTCACTTAAACCACCTGTATCATTTTGTAGCCTCATTTTGTCCTCTTCACAACTTAATTTTCTAGCTATCTTTGTATCAGAAATAAATTTGGCAACCATACCTTTTCTCCCTTCATTGTGTCTAAGAACAATACAGTACAGGAATAGGCCCTTTAGCCCACCAAGACTATGCTGACACATGACACATTTCTAAGAATAAAAACCTTTTCTTTGTACATGATTTGTATCCTCTATTCCCTGTCTATTCATATATCTGTTAAGATGCCTCTTAAACATTACTGTTGTATCCATCTCTGTCACCTTCTCTGGCAGTGCATTCCAGGCACTTGCCATCCCTTCGACAACTTGCCTCTCACACATCTCTTTTAAACTTATCCCCTTTTACCTTAAACCTACGTCCCCTACATTTGACATTTTTATCCTGAAAAAACATTCTGACTAGCCATTCTATCCATGCCTCTATGCATAATTTTGTAAACACTATCCGGTCACCCCATATCCTTCAACATTCAAGTGAAAACAAACCAAATTTGTCCAATCTCTCCTCATAGCTAATACCCTCCAAATCAGGCAACATCCTGGTAAACTGTTTCTGTACCCTCTCCAAAGCCTCCATATCATTCTTGTGTGGCAACCAGAACTGTACACATTATTCCAAATATGGCCTAACTGATGTTCTATACAGCTGCAACATGACTTGCTAATTTTTATAATCTATGAGGGCAAGCCGATGAAGACTGATGAAGACAACCCATGCCATTTGCTTTCTTGACCACCTTATCCACGTGTTGCACTTTCAGGGAATTGTGGACCTCTATACCTAGATCACTCTCCACATTAATGCTTCAAAGGGTTCTGCCATTTGTTGTGTGCACATTTGTACATTTAGATCACATTTGTTTGGATTAAATGTCACCTGTCATTTCTTCACCCAGTTCTCCAGCATATCAATATCCCATTGTATCCTCAGCTCCCCCAAATCTTTGAGTCATCGCAATCTTAATAGTCATGCCTCATACATTCTCATACAGTGTGTGTATATGTATAAGTATAGTTATCTATTTATAAGTATTACACAACAGTGGTCCCAGCACTGTTCCCTGCAGAACACCACTGATCACAGATCTCCAACTGTAAAAACACCCTTCCTCACTAATCTCTGTTTTCTCTGAGAAAGCAGTTCTGTATCCATCTTACCAGCTCACCTTGCATCCCATGCGACTTCATCTTCTGTATCAGACAGGGTGTTTTAGAATGTTTGCTTTCATGGCTCAGACCTTTGAGTATAGGAGCTGAGATGCATCATAATGAGGTTATATAGCACATTGGTGAGGTCTTGTTTGGAGTACTGTGTCCAGTCCTGGCCATCCTGTTATAGGAAAGATATTATTAAGTTGGAGAGGGTTCAGAAAAGATTTACCAGGATGTTTCTGGAAATGAAGGATTTGGGTTATAAAGAGAGGTTGGATAGACAGTGACTTTTTTAACTGGAGTGTAGGAGGTTTATAAAATCTGCAAGGTTATAGATAAGGTGAATCCCTAGGTTGGGGGATTTCAAGACCAAGGGACATATATTTACAGTGAAAGAAGAATAATTTGGGAAAAAAAAGATGAAAGGCAACCATTTTTGCACAGTGTGTGGTTCATGTGTACAATGAACTTCCAGAGGAAGTGATAGATGTGAGTGCATTTACAGTGTTTAAAAGATATTTGGATAAGTATATGAATAAGAAACATTTGGAAGGATTTGGCCTAGTGCAGGCAGGTGGGACAAGTTTAGTTTGGGATTATGGTCAGCATGAAAATGTGGTGCTGGAAAAGCACAGCAGGTCAGGCAGCATCCAAGGAACAGGAGAATTGACGTTTCGGGCATAAGCCCTTCTTCAGGAATGGTCAGCATGGACTCGTACCGAAGGGTCTGTCTTCATCTGTGAGGGACCTGATCAAGCAACATCCACCAACATGCTGTCATCAATTATCTTTGTCACTTCAAGTAACTTGTCACATATTTGCTCAAGTTTGTGAGACATGACCTTTCCCTGCTCAAAGCCATGCTGCCTATCACTAATAAGTCCACATTTTTCCAATGTAAGTAAATCTAAGAAGCTTTTCCAATAATTTCCCTGTCACTGACATAAGGCTCACCACCTGTAACTTCCCACATTACCCCTGTTGTCCTTTTTAAATGAAAGAACAATGTTAGTTATTCTCCAATCCTCTGGGACCTCGCCAATGAGTAAAGAGCATTGAGATCAGTTGTAAATAGTTGAGGTTCCAGCACCGATCCCTCTTGCACACCAGTTTATTACATCTTACCATTCTGAAAAGACTCATTTGCACCCACTCGCTATTTCCTGTTATATTCTGTCTACAGAGGAACCTCAATTATCCGAATATCAGATTAGCCGAAGGAGATCTCAAGGTCCTGACAGAAACATTACATCAAAGATGTGTTTCCAACACTGATCGCGTCTTTTGTTTAGTGATTAAAAGTAATCTCTGCTTACTGAAATGCTGCCGAGAACAGTCCTGGACTGATGGGAGCCCAGGTACCATCTCCAAATGACTGACCTTCCGTGCCCTCTGTGTCTCTCGCCCCATACACTTTCCTTGGAGTTCTACACAGGTGTGTACCCTAAACTCCCCTTCCCCAGATAATCTCTCCAACATTGTCCTGTACAGGGCAAAGGTGGAACCTGTCAAAAAGTTGCAGTAAAATGTCTGTGCAGCTGTGTGTGTGTTGTATTTGGAGAAGTCTTACCATTAAGTGTATAAGTCCTGCTAAGATTTGCTTTCCCAAAATGCAGCACCTCACATTTATCTAAATTAAACTCCACCTGCCACCTCTCAGCCCATTCGCCCACCTGATCAAGATCCTGTTGTAATCTGAGGTAACCTTCTTTACTGTCCACTGCACCTCCAATTTTGGTGTCACCTGCAAACTTACTAACCATATCTCTTATGCTCATGTCCAAATTATTTATTTAAATGACCAAAAGTAGTGGACCCAACACTGATCCTGTGGTACTCCACTGGTCATAGACCTCCAGTTGGAAAAACAACCCTCTCAAATATACACCGACTGCCTTTATACTTAAGGATTCATTCAATCTATCTTGTCTATACCTGACGTGCTTTCTTTTTCTTAACCAAACCCTCAATTGCTTTAGTCATCTACCATTCCCTACACCTATCAGCCTTCCCTTTCACCCTAACAGGAATATACTGTCTCTGGATTCTCGTTATCTCATTTCTGAAGGCTTCCTATTTTCCAGCCGTCCCTTTATCTGCGAACGTCTACCCCAGTCAGCTTTTGAAAGTTCATCACTAATACCGTCAAAATTGGCCTTTCTCCAATTTAGAACTTCAACTTTTAGATCTGGTCTATCATTTTCCATCACTATTTTGAAAAATTATTTTAAAAAGTCCACCATCTGCTGGGGCAGGATGTCAGGTTCCAAGAGATCAATTGTGTTAGCGAACTCTCTAGACCGAGGTATAGACAGAGGTTTCTGTGGCCAGCAGCAGAAAATCAGAATAGTGTGTTGCTTCCCTGGTGCCAGGATCAAGGGTGTCTCAGAGAGGGTGCAGAACGTTCTCAAGGAGGAGAGGGGCCAGCAGGATGTCATTGTATACATTGGAACCAACGACATAGGAAGGGAAAAGGTTGAGATTTTAAAGGGAGATTACAGAGAGTTAGGCAGGAATTTAAAAAGGGGGTCCTCGAGAGTGTAATATCTGGATTACTCCCGGTGCTACGAGCTACTGAGGGCAGGTGTAGGAGGATAGAGCAGATGAATGCATGGCTGAGGAGCTGGTGTATGGGAGAAGGATTCACATTTTTGGATCATTGGAATCTCTTTTGGGGTAGGTGTGACCTGTACAAGAAGGACAGATTGCACCTAAATTGGAAGGGAACTAATATACTGGCAGGGAGATTTGCCAGAGCTGCTCGGGAGGATTTAAACTAGTAAGGTGGGGGTGTGGGTGGGTGGGGATGTGTGGTGGAATCCAGGGAGATAGTGAAAGAGATCGCTGGTACAGTAGAGAACAAAAGCGAGTCAAACAGTCAGGCAGGCAGGGACAAAGCAGAGAACAAGATAGATCTGATAAGTTAAACTGCATTTATTGCCTAACAAGGAGGGCAGGTGAACTCAAGGCATGGTTAGGAACATGGGACTGGGATATCATAGCAATTACAGAAACATGACTCAGGGATGGACAGGACTGGCAGATTAATGTTCCAGGATATAAATGCTATAAGAATAATAGAAAGGGGGCAAGAGAGGTGGAGGGAGAGGGAACTTGAGAAATAAATTTGTAAGGAGATCTCAGTTATCTGTGAAACAATAGGGTGGTTATGGTAGGGGATTTAAACTTTTCAGACATAGACTGGGACTGCCATAGTGTTAAGGGTTTAGATGGAGAGGAATTTGTTGAGTGTGTACAAGAAAATTTTCTGATTCAGTATGTGGATGTACCTACTAGAGAAGATGCAAAACTTGACCTACTTTTGGGAAATAAGGCAGGGCAGGTGACTGAGGTGTCAGTGGGGGAGCACTTTGGGGCCAGCGACCATAATTCTATTCGTTTTAAAATAGTGATGGAAAAGGATAGACCAGATCTAAAAGTTGAAGTTCTAAATTGGAGAATGGCCAAATTTGACAGTATTAGGCAAGAACTTTCAAAAGCTGATTAGGGGCAAATGTTTGCAGTTAAAGGGACGGCTGGAAAATGGGAAGCCTTCAGAAATGAGATAACAAGAATCCAGAGAAAGTATATTCCTGTCAGGGTGAAAGGAAAGGCTGGTAGGTATAGGGAATGCTGGATGACTAAAGAAATTGAGTGTTTGGTTCAGAAAAAGAAGGAAGCATATGTCAGGTATAGACTGATAGATCGAGTGAATCCTTAAAAGAGTATAAAGGCAGTAGGAGTATACTTAAGAGGGAAATCAGGAGGGCAAAACGGGGACATGAGATAACTTTGGGAAATAGAGTTAGGGAGAATCCAAAGGGTTTTTACAAATACATTAAGATAAAAGAGTAACTAGGGAGAGAATAGGGCACCTCAAAGATCAACAAGGTGGCCTTTCTGTGGAGCCACAGAAAATGGGGGAGATACAAAATGAATATTTTGCATCTGTATTTACTGTGGAAAAGGACATGGAAGATATAGAATGTAGGGAAATAGATGGTGACATCTTGAAAAATATTACAGAGGAGGAAGTGCTGGATGTCTTGAAACGTATAAAAGTGGATAAATCCCCAGGACCTGATCAGGTGTACCCTAGAACTCTGTGGGAAGCTAGGGAAGTGATTGCTGGGCCTCTTACTGAGATATTTGTATCATTGATAGTCACAGGTGAGGTGCTGAAAGACTAGAGGTTGGCTAATGTAGTGCCACTGTTTAAGAAGCGTGCTAAGGACAAGCCAGGGAACTATAGACCAGTGAGCCTGATTTCAGTGGTGGGCAAGTTGTTGGAGGGAATCCTGAGGGACAGGGTGTACATGTATTTGGAAAGGCAAGGACTGATTAGGGATAGTCAACATGGCTTTGTGCGTGGGAAATCATGTCTTACAAACTTGATTGAATTTTTTTGAAGAAGTAACAAAGAGGATTGATGAGGACAGAGCGATCAACATGATCTATATGGACTGCAGTAAGGCTTTTAACAAGGCTCCCCAAGTGGGACTGGTTAGCAAGGTTAGGTCTCAAGGAATACAGAGAACTAGCCATTTGGATATAGAACTGGCTCAAAGGTAGAAGACAGAGGGTGGTGGTGGAGGGTTGTTTTTCAAACTGGAGGCCTGTGACTAGTGGAGTGCCGCAAGGATCTTTGCTGGGTCCTCTACTTTTGATCATATAGATAAATGATTTGGATGTGAGCATAAGAGATATAGGTAGTAAGTTTGCAAATGACACCAAAATTGGAGGTGGAATGGACAGTGAAGAAGGTTACCTCAGATTACAATAAAATCTTGATCAGATGGGCCAATGGGCTGGAAGATGGCACGTGGAGTTTAATTTAGATAAATGTGAGGTGCTGTATTTTGGGAAAGCAAATCTTAGCACGACTTATACACCTAACGGTAAGGTCCTCGGGAGTTGCTGAACAAAGAGACCTTGGAGTGCAGGTTCATAGCTCCTTGAAAGTGGAGTCGCAGGTAGATGGGATAGTGAAGAAGGCGTTTGGTATGCTTTCCTTTATTGGCCAGAGTATTGAGTACAGGAGTTAGGAGGTTATATTGCGGCTGTACAGGACATTGGTTAGGCCACTGTTGGAATATTGTGTGCAATTCTGGTCTCTTTCCTATCAGAAAGATGTTGTGAAACCTGAAAGGGTTCAGAAAAGATTTACAAGAATGTTGCCAGGGTTGGAGGGTTTGAGCTACGGGGAGACACTGAACAGACTGGGGCTGAAGTGTCAAAGGCTGAGGGGTGACCTTTTGAGGTTTATAAAATCATAAGGGGCATGGATAGGGTAAATAGACAAAGTCTTTTCCCTGGGGTGGGAAACTAGAGGGCATAGGTTTAGGGTGAGAGGGGAAAGATATAAAAGAGATCTAAGGGGCAACTTTTTCATGCAGAGGGTGGTACATGTGTGGAATAAGCCGCCAGAGGAACTAGTGGGGGCTGGTACAATTGCAACATTTGAAAGGCATTTGGCTGGGTATATGAATAGGATGGGCTTGGAGGGATATGGGCCGGGTGCTGGCAAGTGGGACTAGATTGGGTTGGGATATCTGGTCAGCAAGGACTGGTCAGACCGAAGGGTCTGTTTCCATGCTGTACATCTTTATGACTCTATGGCTCCCCTGAGCATTCTTTGGGTCTCTGAGTTAATAGTCTCGCAATAATACCACTAGTCCGTTGCCAGCAGATTATTGTCAGTGGATTTGCTGTATTTTTGCTGTCAGGTCAGACATAGACTTCACTACTTAGAAGAGCAAATAATAATCCCAAAGTCTCCTTCAAGTTAAGGCAGAGTACTGCCTCTTATTGGCTTAATTTATTAGAAAGTATCTTACTGGCTTCTCTCTTTACAGCTCTTTCCAGCTTGTCATCATCTACCCCCAACTCATTGGTATCAATCACCATTTCAACCTGAATGTGCAGGAATATTCAGTACTGGATAAGAAGGAAAAGGCCAAAAGACGCAGGTGCAGATCTAGGCTATTTGGCCCATCATTTTTGCTCCATCATTCAATTATATCTAGTACATTTCTTACATTTAATATATTTCTTACCCCTTTCTCCTACCTTCTCTCCATAACCTTTAATCCCCTTATAAATTAAGAATCTATCCATCTCTGTCTTAAAAACACTCAATGACTTGGCCTCCGCAGCCTTCTGCAGCAATGAGTTCCACAGATTCACCATTCTCTGCGTGAAGAAGCTCCTCCTCATCTCAGTTCTAAGGGGTTATCCCTTCATCTGGGGCCGTGCCCTTGGCTCCTATGGGATACAAATCCCAGATGGGTTTTCCCAACTAGTATCTCCTACTAGTGGAAACATCTTCTCCAGGTCCACTCTATCCAGACATCTTAGTATTCTGGAAGTTTCAACAGGATTCTCTCCTCATCCGTCTAAAGTTGATCAAGTACAAATCTAGAGTCCTCGACTGCTTCTCACATGATAAGATCTTCATTCCCAGCATCATTCTTGTCAACCTCCTCTGCACATCCTTTCTTAGATATAGGCCCTGAAGTGTTCTCAATATTCTGAATGCAGCTTAAAAATGTGTTGCTGGAAAAGCGCAGCAGGTTAGGCAACATCAAAGGAGCAGGAGAATCGACGTTTCAGGCATAAGCTCTTCTTCAGGAATCCTTTCCTGAAGAAGGGCTTATGCCCGAAACGTCGATTCTCCTGCTCCTTTGCTGCCTGACCTGCTGCGCTTTTCCAGCAACACATTTTTAAGCTCTGATCTCCAGCATCTGCAGTCCTCACTTTCTCCTATATTCGGAATGCAATCTGACCAGTCTCAGCAGTCCCTGCTTTTGTATTCTAGCCCTCTCGAAATGAATGCCAACATTGTGTTTTCTTTTATTCATTCATGCCATGAAGGCATTGCTTTATTGGCCATCTTGCCCAGAAGGCAGTTTAAGAGTCAGTCATATTACTGTGGATCTGGTGTTACATATAGGTCAGACCAGGTGAGGACGGCACTTTCCTTCCCTAAAGGACATTAGTGAAGCAATGGGGTTTTTCCAACATTCAACAATGGATTCGTGTTCATGAGATATAAATTTCACACTTTTTTCATTGATTTCAAATTCCTCCATTTGTTGAGGCAGGATTTGAACCCAGATCCCTAGAGTATTACCTGGGTCTCTGGGTTAATAATCTAACGATAATACCATTAGGCCATTGCCTCCCCCTGATTTCCCTTCCTACTGTCAATTGAACCTGTGTGTTAATTTTAGGACTCTGAACTAGGACTCCCAAGTCTCTTTGTGCTTCACATTTCCAAACCCTTTCCCTATTTAGAAAATAGTCTATACCTCCTATTCTTCCAACCAAAGTGCATAATCTCACACTTGCCCACATTATATTCAATTTGCCACTACTTTGCACACTCACCCAGCCTGTCCAAGTTCTCCTGCAGCCTCCCTACTTCCTCAACACGACCTGTCCCTTCACCTATCGGTGTGACATCTGCAAATTTAGCAACAATGCCCTCAGTTCTTTTGTTCTGATTGTTAATGTATAATGTGAATAGTTGTGGACCCAACATTGTCCCCTGCGGAACTCCAGTTCTGTCATCTTCCACCATGAAGACTGATGCAAAGTATCTAGTCAGTTCCTCTGTCATTCCTTTGTTCCCAATTACTACTTCTCCGGCCTAATTTTCAAATGGTCCAATGTCCACTCTTGTCTCTATATATATCTAAAGAAATTTTGCAATCTTCTTTTCCATTACTAGGTATAGAGAAGCTTTTAACAGGCAGAAAGGGAGCAAATCAATGGAACCACAAGAGGAGTAGAATATACAACCCTTTATCCCCATTCTCTGCCCTGTGCCAGTCATCCAGTCTCTAGCCATACCAGTAACTTGCTCCTAATACAATAGGCTCTAATTTAGCAGCCTCATTTGTGGCACTTTGTCAAAGTCTATTCGGAAATTCAAATAGACCATATCCACTGGGTCTCCGTTGCATAACTTGCCCAATACCACCTCAAAGAATTTCAACATATTTGTCAGGTGTGACCTCCTCTTGATGAAGCTGTGCTGATTCTGCCCTACTTTATCTTGTTAAAAATCACACAACACCAGGTTATAGTCCAGCAGGTTTAATTGGAAGCATACTAGCTTTCGGAGCAACGCACCTTCATCAGGTGATAGTGGAGGGCTCGATCGTAACACAGAATTTATAGCAAAAATTACCTGTTGGACTATAACCTGGTGTTGTGTGATTTTTAACTTTGTACACCCCAGTCCAACACCGGCATCTCCAAATCATGACTACTTTATCATGCACCTCCAAGTACTTTGCAGTCTCATCCTTGTTAATGGACTCTCGAATTTTACCAATGACTGACATCAGGCTAACCAGCCTACAGTTTTCTTATCTCCTCCCTTCCTCACTTCTTAAATAGGGGGGTAACAATAGCTATTTTCCAGTCCTCTGTGATCCTCCCTGACTCCAGTGATTCTTGAAAGATCACTATCAATGCCTCTAAAATTTCGAACTATCTCCTTCAGAACCCTGGGGTATATTCCATCTGATCTGGATAATTTATTCACCTTCAGATCTTTAAGTTTCCCTAGCACCTTCTCCTTAGTGATAGACACTACACTTCTGTATTCCCCCTGACTCTCTTGAAGTTCTGTCATCTTCCACCATGAAGACTGATGCAAAGAATATAGTCAGTTCCTCTGTCATTCCTTTGTTCCCAATTACTACTTCTCTGGCCTAATTTTCAAATGGTCCAATGTCCACTCTTGTCTCTATATATCTAAAGGAATTTTGCAATCTTCTTTTCCATTACTAGGTATAGAGAAGCTTTTAACAGGCAGAAAGGGAGCAAATCAGTGGAACCACAAGAGGAGTAGAATATCGAATATTACATCGCAGTACAAGCCCTTTTGCCCTCGATGTTGCGTCGACCTGTGGAACCAATCTGAAGCCCATCTAACTTACACTATTCCATTTTCATCCATATGTTTATCCAATGACCATTTAAATGCCTTTAAAGTTGGCGAGTCTACTACTTTGCAGGCAGGGCATTCCATGACCCTATTGCTCTCTGAGTAAAGAAACTACCTCTGACATCTGTCCTATATCTATCACCCCTCAATTTAAAGCTATGTCCCGTCATGCTCGCCATCATTATCTGAGGGAAAAGGCTCTCACTGTCCAGCCTATCTAACCCTCTGATTATCTTGGATGTCTCAAGTAAGTCATCTCTCAACCTTAGAACATAGAAATGTACAGCACAGAACAGGCTCTTTGGAGCACAATGTTGTGCCGGGATTTAATCTTAATGTAAAATATAGTAACAACCTACACACCCCTCAACTCACTGCTATCCATGTGCATGACCAGCAGTCACTTAAATGTCCCCAATGACTCTGCTTCCACCACCACTGCTGGTAACGCATTCCATGCATTCACAACTCTCTGTGTAAAAAAAACCTACCTCTGACGTCTCCTTTATACCTTCCTCCTAATATCTTCAAACTGTGACTTCTCGTACCAGTCAATCCTGCCCTGGGGAAAAGTCTCTGGCTATTGACTCTATCTATTCCTCTCATTATTTTGTACACCTCTATCAGGTCTCCTCTCTTTCTCCTTCTCTCCAGAGAGAAAAGTCCAAGCATATTCAACCTTTCTTCATAAGGCAAGCCCTCCAGTCCAAAGCAGCATCCTGGTAAACCTTTGCACCCTCTCCAAAGACTTTCCTATGGTAGAGCGGCCAGAACTGTACACAATATTCCAACAGTGGCCTAACCAATGTCCTGTACAGCCGCAACATGACCTCCCAACCCCCACACTCAATACTCTGACCAATAAAGGAAAGCATACCAAACGCCGCCTTCACTATCCAATCTACCTGTGACTCTACTTTCAAGGAACTATGAACCTGCACTCCAGGGTCTCTTTGTTCAGCAACACTCCCTAGGACCTTATAAGTCGCGCTAAGATTTGCTTTCCCAAAATGCAGCACCTCTCATTTATCTGAATTAAACTCCATCTGCCACTTCTCAGCCCATTGGCCCATCTGGTCCAGATCCTCTTGTAATCTGAGGTAACCTCTTCATGTCCACTACACCTCCAATTTTGGTGTCATCTGCCACTCTGCAATTAGACATGAGTTAGGAAGCATGGACTGGGAGCAATTGTTCCATGGTAAAGGTACTATAGACATGTGGAGACTGTTTAAGGAACAGTCGTTGCGAGTGATGAATAAATATGTCCCTCTGAGACAGGCAAGAAGGGGTAAGATAAAAGAACCTTGGGAGTCTGAGGAGGTAGGGGAAGCCCTAAATGAGTTTTTTGCTTCTGTCTTTACGAAAGAAACAAACTTTGTAGTGAATGAAATCTTTGAAGAGCAGGTGTGCATGCTGGAATGGATAGAGATAGAGGAAGCTGATCAGGGATAGCATAGGGAATTTGTGTGTGGAGTCTGAGGAGGTAGGGGAAGCCCTAAATGAGTTTTTTGCTTCTGTCTTTACGAAAGAAACAAACTTTGTAGTGAATGAAATCTTTGAAGAGCAGGTGTGCATGCTGAAATGGATAGAGATAGAGGAAGCTGATGTGCTGAAAATTTTGTCAAATATTAAGATTGACAAGTCCCCAGGCCCGGACCAGATTTGTCCTCAGCTGCTTTGGGAAACAAGAAATGCAATTGTTTCGCCACTTGCGAAGATCTTTGCATCCTCGCTCTCCAATGGAGTCGTATCTGAGGACTGGAGAGAGGCAAATGTAATTCCTCTCTTCAAGAAAGGAAATAGGGAAATTCCCGGCAATCCCCAGTAAGTCTCACGTCTGTTGTCTGCAAGGTGTTAGAAAGGATTCTGAGGGATAGGATTTATGACCATCTGGAAGAGCATGGCTTGATTAAATGCAGTCAACATGGTTTTGTGAGGGGCGGGGCAGGTCATGCCTCACAAACCTTATCGAGTTCTTTGAGGATGTGACTAGAAAAGTTGATGAGGGTCGAGCTGTGAATATGGTGGAAATGGACTTCAGCAAGGCATTTTTTTTTAGATTAGATTACATTAGATTAGATTACATTACAGTGTGGAAACAGGCCCTTCGGCCCAACAAGTCCACACCGACCCGCCGAAGCGCAACCCATCCATACCCCTACATTTACCCCTTACCTAACACTACGGGCAATTTAGCATGGCCAATTCACCTAACCTGCACATCTTTGGACTGTGGGAGGAAACCGGAGCACCCGGAGGAAACCCACGCAGACACGGGGAGAATGTGCAAACTCCACACAGTTTGATAAGGTTCCCCATGGTAGGCTCATTCAGAAGGTCAGGAGGAATGGGATACAGGGGAACTCTGGGTACAGAATTGGCTGGCCAACAGAAGACAGCGAGTGGTAGTAGAAGGAAAATATTCTGCCAGTGGTGAGTGGTGTTCCACAGGGCTCTGACCTTGGGCCTCCACTGTTTGTAATTTTTATTAATGACTTGGATGAGGGGATTGAAGAATGGGTCAGTAAGTTTGCAGACGACACAAAGGTTGGAGGTGTTGTTGACAATATACAGGGCTGTTGTAGGCTGCAGCGGGACATTGACAAGATGCAGAGATGGGCTGAGAGGTGGCAGATGGAGTTCAACCTGGATAAATGCGAGGTGATGCATTTTGGAAGGTCGAATTTGAAAGCTGAGTACAGGATTAAGGATAGGATTCTTGGCAGTGTGGAGGAACAGAGGGATCTTGGTGTGCAGGTACATAGATCCCTTAAAATGGCCACCCAAGTGGACAGGGTTGTTAAGAAAGCATATGGTGTTTTGGCTTTCATTAACATGAGGATTGAGTTTAAGAGTCATAGAACATAGAACAATACAGCACAGAACAGGCCCTTCAGCCCACGATGTTGTGCCGAACATTTGTCCTAGCTTAAGCACCCATCCATGTACCTATCCAATTGCCGCTTAAAGGTCACCAAAGATTCTGACTCTACCACTCCCACAGGCAGTGCATTCCATGCCCCCACCACTTTCTGGGTAAAGAACCCACCCCTGACATCTCCCCTATACCTCCCACCCTTCACCTTAAATTTATGTCCCCTGGTAAATCTTCTCTGCACCCTCTCCAAAGCTTCCACATCTTTCCTAAAGTGACGCGACCAGAACTGCACACAGTACTCCAACTGTGACCTAACCAAAGTCCTGTACAGCTGCAACATCACTTCACGACTCTTGAATTCAATCCCTCTGCTAATGAACGATAATACTCCATAGGCCTTCTTACAAACTCTATCCACCTGAGTGGCAACCTTCAAAGATCTATGTACATAGACCCCAAGATCCCTCTGTTCCTCCACCTGACTAAGAACCCTACCGTTAACCCTGTATTCCGCATTCTTATTTGTCTTTCCAAAATGGACAACCTCACACTTGGCAGGGTTGAACTCCATCTGCCACTCCTCAGCCCAGCTCTGCATCATATCCAAGTCCCTTTGCAGCCGACAAGAGCCCTCCTCACTATCCACAACTCCACCAATCTTCGTGAGATCTTGTTGCAGCTCTATAAAACTTTGGTTAGACCGCACTTGGAATACTGCGTCCAGTTCTGGTTGCCCTAATATAGGAAAGATGTGGATGCTTTGGAGAGGCTTCAGAGGAGGTTTCCCAGGATGCTGCCTGGACTGGAGGGCTTATCTTATAGAAGAGAGGTTGACTGAGCTCGGACTTTTTTCATTGGAGAAAAGGAGGAGGAGAGGGGCCCTAATTGAGGTATACAAGACAATGAGAGGCATGGATAGAGTCGATAGCCAGAGACTATTTTCCAGGGCAGAAATGACTAACATGAGGGGTCATAGTTTTAAGCTGGTTAGAGGAAAGTATAGAGGGGATGTCAGAGGCGGGTTCTTTACACAGAGAGTTGTGAGAGCATGGAATGCGTTGTCAGCAGCAGTTGTGGAAGCAAGGTCATTGGGTACATTTAAGAGACTCCTCGACATACATATGGTCACAGAAATTTGAGGGTGCATACATGAGGATCAATGGTCGGCACAACATCGTGGGCTGAAGGGCCTGTTCTGTGCTGTACTGTTCTGTGTTCTATGTATAACTGAACTCCAGGATGAAGATTTCCCATTAACCACCACCCTCTGTCCCCTTTCAGCTAGCCAATTTCTGATCCAAACAGCTAAATTACCCTTAATCCCATGCTTTTGTATTTTGTGCAGTAGCCTACCTTGGGGAACCTTATCAAACGCCTTAAGAGAACATGAGGACTGTAGATGCTGGAGATCAGAGTTGAGAGTGTGGTGCTGGAAAAACACAGCCAGTTAGGCAGCATCCGAGGAGCAGGAGAATCGACGATTCCTGATGGGCTTATGCCCAAAACGTCAATTCTGGTCCTCGGATGCTGCTTGACAGGCTTTGCTTTTTCAGCACCACACACCCGACTGAATTCCATATCCACCATGTCAACCGTATAGAAAGTGTAGGGTCCTCAAGAACACAATTAGCAAAGAAGATGCATGGAAAAATGCCGGTGTGCAATATTAGCTTAGAGGTGAGAATCAGAGGATGATGACAGAAGGTAGTTTGTGTGACGGGTATGCAGTTGTCCAATGGCATTCCAGAAGCATCACTACTAGGTCCATTATTGTTCATGATATATATAAAAGATATTGAAGAAAATATAAGGGGAATTGGGGGATGATAAGAAATTTGTGGGTGACACAAAGATTGGCCGGATGTTTGACAGGAAGAAGAAGGTCTTAGCATATAAGTGATTGACCAGATGAGCAGATTAGTGGCAGATGAAGTTTAACATTGATAGGTGTGAGTTTGAAGGAAAACCTTTTTCACTCAGAGGGTAGTGGGGCCCTGGAATGCGGAGACTGGCAAAGTAGTTGAGGCGAGGTAACCTTATCCTTGGGTGAGTGCGTTGATTTGATTTATTATTGTCACGTACCAAGATACACAAAACAATACTCTTCACCATGCTATCCAGACAAATCATTCCTTACAGAAGTACATCACGGTAATAGAACAGAATATAATGTTACAGCTACAGAGAAGTGCAGAGAAAGACCAAATCCAACATGAGAGATCTGTTCATAAGTTTGATAAAATTGGGGACGAAGCTGTTGATGAATCTGTTGGTACGTTTTCAAACTTTTCTATCTTCTGTCCAATGGAAGAGTGTATAAGCAGGATGGGAAGGGGTCTTCGATTATATTGCCTGCTTCCTTGAGGCAATGAGAAGAATGGGTGGAGTCAGTGGTGGACATGACTGTGTTCACAACTCTCCATAATTTTTTGTGGTCTAGGGCAGAGCAATTGGCATACCGAGTTGTGATGCACCCGGATGGGATGTTTTCTGTGGTGCATCTATAAAAATTGGTAAGAGTCATTGTGGACATGCTGAATTTCCTTAGCCTTCTCAGGATGTAGAGGCATTGGTGTGCTTTATTGACTGTAGCATCAATGTGGGTGCACCAGGATAGATTGTTGGTGATATTTACATCTAGGAACTTGACGCTCTCGACCATCTCTACCTCAGCATCATTGATACAGACAGGGGTGTGTCCTCCATTCGGCTTCCTGAAGTTGATGACCAGCTCCTTTTTTTGCTGACATTGAGGGAGAGGTTGTTGTTTTACACTATGTCACTAAGTTCTCTCTACCCTATACTCTTTCTGGTGGTATCATCAGCAAATTTGTAAGTCAAGTTAGAGTTGAATTTGGCCATAGAGTCTTGAGTGTATAAGGAGAATAATAGGGGGCTGAGTATGCTGTCTTGCAGGCCACCTGTCTTGAGGATTATCATGAAGGAGGTGTTGTTGTCTATCCTTACTGATTGCGATCTGTGGGTCAGGAAGTCAAGGATCCAGTTGCAGAGTGGGGAGCAGAGTTGACTTAAAATGTCATGATATTCAAGAATATGAGCCTAGTGCTGAAAAGTGGAATTAGGGTTGCTTTAGGATAACATTGTCAGTGCAGACTTGAAGGGCTGAAGGGAACTTTCTGTACTTTTCTTGTTTTATAAGACTCGAGCATCTTCAGCTGCTTTATCAATGACATTCCATCCATCATAAGATCAGGACTAGGAATGTTTGCTGAGAGTTGCATAATGTTTGACACCATTCACACCTAATCGGATGCTGAAGTAGATTGTGACTAAATTCAACATGATCTGGATAATACCTAGGTTAGGATTGACAAGTAACATTCACATAGCACAAAAGTGCCAAGATTTGACCATCTCCAATGAAAGAAAATCTGATCTAAAATCAAACCCTTGAAATTTAATGGCACTAACATCACTGAATCTGCCATTAACTACATCCTGGGCGTTACTGAATAATCGAGGTGGCATGGTAGCTCAGTGGTTATCACTTCTGCCTCCCAGCACCAGGGACCCGGATTCAGTTACACCCTTAGGTGACGGTTTGTGTTGAATTTGCACATTCTCTCCTTGTATGTGTGGGTTTCCTCCTACAGTCCAAAGGTTGCAGGTTAGATGGATTAGCAATGGGGAATGCAGGGATAAGGTAGGGGGCAGGTCTGGGTGGGCTACTTTTTGGAGGGTTGGTGTGGACTCGATGGGCCGAATGCCTGTTTCCACACTGTAGCGATTCTATAAAACCACTTCCTATAAATTCACTATTGTCCTCTTTGGAAGGAAATCTGCAGACCTAACCTGGTTTGGCTTACATGTGACTCTGACTCACAGTAAAGTAGTTTACTCTTTTTTTGTGCAGCTGTGATGGGCAATAAATGCTGGCCTAGCCAGTAATGTCCTCATTCCATAGATGAATATAATATTAAAAGAAACTGAATTGGATTCGCATATAAATACAGTGACAGCAAAAGCAGGTCAGAGGCCTGAAATCCTGCAGCAAGTAACTCACCTCCAGACTCCTTAAACCCTGTCCACCATCTACAAGGCACAAGTCAGGAGTGTGATGGGATACTCCCCACTTACATGGGTGGGTGCAGCTCCAACAACACTCAAGAAACTTGACACCATCCAAGGCAAAGCAGCTCGCTGGATTAGCACCACATCTACAAACATCCACTCTCTCTATCACTGATGTGGAGGTGCCGATGTTCAACTGGGTTGGACAAAGTCAGAAGTCACCCAACACCAGGTTAAAGTGCAACAGGTTTATTTGAAATCACAAGGTTTCTGAGTGCTGCTCCTTCGACCTGACAAAGGAGCAGCACTCCAAAAGCTTGTGATTTCAAGTAAACCTGTTGCACTATAACCTGGTGTTGTGTGATTTCTGATACCCTCTACCACTAATGCTTGGTAGCAACATTGTGTACTATCTCCAAGATGAACTGTGGAAATTCATCAAAGATCTGTGGACAGCATCTTTCAAACCCATGATCTAGAAGGCAAGGGCAGCAGAAACATGGGAACACTGACACATGCAAGGTGCCCTCAAAGCCACTCAGCATCCAGACTTGCAAAGAAACCACCGTTCCTTATGTGTCGCTGGGTCAGGAGCCTGGAACTCCCTCCCGAAGAGCATTGTGGGTATCCTGACACTGTAAGGACAGCAGTGGTTCAAGAAGGCAGCTGACAAGCACCTTCTCACTGGCCATCACAGGGATGGACAATGCTGGCCCAGCTAGTGATGAGCACATGCCATGAGTGAATTTCAAACATTTGTTGGACAATAAATGCTGGCCCAACTAGCGATGCCCACATCCCACAACTGAATAAAAAAAGGACTGAAATTCATTTTCAAAGGTTCATCTTGTAAAGGTAGCTATTCTCATTTCCTACATCCAACACTTTCATTGCTGCATGTTTATCTGCCCATTCTCTACATTTCATTTGTGAACCTTTCAAATGCTCTTGTGCTGTAGATAAATTTAAATGTACTTAACACAGTAGATTAATTTGGATAATCCCTGAAAGCAAATAGTTAGAAATCTAATCCATTATCCCAGTCCTGTGGACATTTGTGACACTATGCCTTACTCATGAGTTGGAAGGTCTGATGGGATCTCTCCAAAGCTCCCTGTGTTTAAGGATGGTAAGCAATTGACATAAATTGTTTTGTACCAAATTGCTCATGATTTCCTCGAAAACTTTAGACCTAAACTTGGAACCCAGATCAGACTACTTCTCAATTGGATGTTCAGAATGCATTAAAAAAATTACTTTTCCACCATAACTCCAGCTGTAATGGTCCTTTAAAGGAACAACTTCTGGGAATTGGGTTGTCATTTACATAATTGTAAGGATATACTGATGTCCTACTTCCATTTTTGGCAATGGTCATACACAATCCACTGACACTCACTAAATGGTTCTTCAGAACTGGTATAGGTATCAAAGCTGCAGGTCTAAATGCATGTTGAAATTTTCCAACCACCTGACATATATAACACGTTATACAGAACTTCTGTTTCTATATCTTTATGTAAGGTCTGGGAGCACTCAAAACAATACTTTTCACTGTATCTCGGTATATGACCATAAATCAAATCAAGACTATAATGTCCAACAGCAGGTTACTCCCAAACCTTGTGCACACCAAAGTGTCTCCAGAATGAAACAGGATCTGAGCGAGAGCAGATTGAAGACAAAGGTGTATTTGTGATGCACTGGAATCTGCTCCTCTTTGCATGGGGTAAGGATGCTTTTTCTTTAATTATCTTGTACATGGGATATAGTGGCTCAGGCAAAGCAGCACTTATCGTCCATTCTTAATTACCCCTTGACCTGAGTGGCTTGCCACTGGCCAGTTAAGAGTTTACCACATTGCCAAACCAGATAACTTCTGCAGATTTCACTCCCCTCAATGGACCTTAGTGAACCACATGGGTATTTACAGTCATCAACATGAATCTGATTAGACTAGCTTTTAATTCCATTTTTTATTGAATTCAAATTTCACCATTTGACCATAAGACCTATAAGACCATAAGACATAGGAGCGGAAGTAAGGCCATTCGGCCCATCGAGTCCACTCCGCCATTCAATCATGGCTGATGGGCATTTCAACTCCACTTACCCGCATTCTCCCCGTAGCCCTTAATTCCTTGTGACATCAAGAATTTATCAATCTCTGCCTTGAAGACATTTAGTGTCCCAGCCTCCACTGCACTCTGCGGCAATGAATTCCACAGGCCCACCACTCTCTGGCTGAAGAAACGTCTCCGCATTTCTGTTCTGAATTTACCCCCTCTAATTCTAAGGCTGTGTCCACGGGTCCTAGTCTCCTCACCTAACGGAAACAATTTCCTAGCGTCCACTCTCTCCAAGCCATGTATTATCTTGTAAGTTTCTATTAGATCTACCCTTAATCTTCTGAACTCCAATGAATACAATCCCAGGATCCTCAGCCATTCCTCGTATGTTAGACCTACCAGTCAAACAGCTACTTTGCATTGGGTGGTGTCTAGCTTTTTGACTGTTGTTGGAGCTGCACTCATCCAGGCAACTGAAGAATATTCCATCACACTCCTGATATGTGCCTTGTATATTGCAAACAGGCTTTTGGTCAGTCAGGAAGTGAGTTACTTGCTGCAGAATTCCCAGACGCTGAACTGCTCTTGTATCCAGTATTAGTATTGGCTAGTCGAGTTCATTTTCTGGACAATGCTAGTTTCCATTGAGAGTGGGTGATTCAGCGATGATTACACCACTGGATATCAAAGAGGTGTGGTTAGATTCTGTCTTGTTGGACGTGGTCAATACATAGGACAAATGTTGCCTACTGTTGATCTATCCAAGCCGGGACAATGCCCAGGTCTTGCTGGATTTGGACACGGACAGCTTCAGTATTTGAGGAGTCCTGAATGGTGCTGAAATTTTGCATTCATCAGTGACCATCCCCATTTCTAATTTTATGATGGAGGGAATGTCTTTGCTGAAGATAATTGGGTCGAGTTCACTACCTTGAGGAACTCCTGCAGAGATGTGTTGGAGCTGAGATGACTGACCTACAGCAAACAAAACCATTTTCCTCCTTGCCAGGTGTGACTCAAGTCAGTGGAAAATTTCTCCAATTCCCATTGAAACCAGTTATGCCAGGACTCCTTGTTGCCACACTCAATCAAATTGTGCCTTGATGTTAAGGATAGTTTAGGAGCGAGTTTGAGGGCATCAGGGTGTGATTGGGCCGATGTTTTGATGCAGTAGTGAAGTCAGGTCTTAATTTGGGGGGAGAGAGTGATTTCGGGAAGGGTTTGGGGGGTGAGTGTGTTTTTAATTCACCATGGGATGTGGGTGTGGCTGAATTGACCAGCATTTATTACCCATCTCTAGTTTTCCTTGAGAAAGTGTGGGTGAGCAACTGTAGATAGACCCACAATGCCATTAGGAATGGAATTTCAGGATTTTGACCCAGCGACACTGAAGGAACAGCAATATACAGAACAAGGGTCTAGATTAGACAAGTGCTAGAAAAGCACAGCAGGTCAGGTAGCAGCCGAGGAGCAGGAAAATCAACGTTTCGGGCAAAAGTCCTTGCAGAACAACCTCGGTTATCCGAATGTCAGTTATCCGAATGTCGGATTATCCAAAACCAGCTCCCGTAAAAACATTATCCAATATCCGAACAGTCAGTTATCCGAACAAAAACTCCCTGCCCATCTCTTTCGGATAATCAAGGTTTTTCTGTATTTCGAAGTCAAGATGGTGAGTGGCTTTGAAGGAAACTTGCAAATGGTAGTATTCCTATGTATCTGCTGCCCTTGTCCTGCTGGGGGTTGGCAGTGTTCTTGGGTTTAGAAGATGCTGCCTAATGTGTACTGATAAATTTTTGCAGTGCATCTTGTAGATAGTACAGACTGCTGCTACTGAGTGTTCGTGGACATGATGCCAATCAAGTGCGCTGCTTTGGCCTGGATGGTGTCAACCTTCTTGAGTGTTGTTGGGGCAGCACTCATCCTAACAAGTGAGGAGTATTCCATCTACAAGACGTGTGTCTTGTAGATAGTGGACAGGTTTTGAGAAGTCAGAACGTGAGTTACTTGCTGCAGGATTCCTAGCCTCTGATCTGCTGTTATAGCCACTGTATTTATATGACTGGTCTAATTCAGTTTCTGGTTAATGGTAACCCCCAGGATATGGATAATGGGGTTTATTATGATGGTAATGCTGTTGAATGACATGGATTAGGTTGTCTCTTTGGTGATGGTGGTTGCCTGGCATTTGTGTTGCTTGAATATTACTTGCCACTTTTCAGCCTGAGCTTGAATATTGAACATTGTGTAGTCATCAGTGTATATCCCCACTTCTGACCTTATGATTGATGAAGGCCATTGACAAAGCAACTGAAGATGGTTGGACCTACGACACTATCCTGAGGAACTTCTACAGAGATAGCCTGGAGCTGAGATGACTGACCTCCAACAACCACAACTATCTTTCTATGTGCTGGGTATGATTCCAATCACTGGAGAGATTAAGCGCTGATCAGTTTATTCTGCAGTTTTGCTGAGGTTCCTTGATGCCACACTTGGTTGAATGCAGCCTTGATATCAAGAGCTGTCACTCTCCCCTCCCCTCTGGAATTCAGCTCTTTTGTCCATGTTTGAACCAAGGCTGTAATGAGGTCAGGAGCTGAGTGGCCCTGGTGGAACCCAAACTGGGCATCAATGAGCAAGCTATTGCTGAGTAGATGAGGCTTAATAGCAATATTGATGACACCTTCCATCACTTTACTGATGATCAAGAGCAGGCTGATGGGACGGTAATTGGTGGTTGGTTTTGATCTGTTTTTTGTGTACAAGACATACCTGGACAATTTTCCACATGTCAGGTAGATGCCACTGTTGTAACTGTACTTGAGCAGCTTGGCTAGGGGAGCATCAAGTTCTTGGGCACAAGTCTTCAGTATGTGACGAAACTGATCCTTTAACAAGGTTATGGTGTCCTTGGCTCTTTTTTTCAGAGAGGTCGTACATGACACAAACTCCGAAAAGTCTGGAGGTGAAGGGTTTTAGGGCCAATTTGATAATTGCTAACAGAGGCTGCCAAGTTTAAAAAAAAAACACTTGGACAAGAAAGGGGAGTGGCTAGTTCTCCATACTCAGCTTTGATCTGGTTTGATTTGGTTTTTAGCAGTAGTGTGGAAAAAAGCTGATGGACCTAAAGAAGCAGGTTCAGGCTAGTACTCTCTCTCTGACCTCAATCCTGTAAGAAGCTGTATTTGATTTTACCTTTTGTGCCAAAGGGTGTTTATGGGGATTATTGCAAGTATTTAGAACAGCGTCATTTTAGGTTGGGATGATCTGTTGGTTTTTCGAATAGGTTAAGATATTCGGTACTCTGTTTTCTGGTGTTTGTGTTTCAATCAGTAATATTGTCAATAAGTTCTGTTTTGTTTAAAACTAAGTGAGTTGACCAGCTAATTCTCTCGTGGAATATACACTTTACACCTGCTTAAAACAATTAGAAAAGTTAGGATCTGGGCTACTTTCTTGAAACATTTTGAGGGGTCCGGCGTGGTCCATAACAAGTACCATTGCCGGAATGTTTTCAGGGTCCGTGGCCCTTGTAGTATCTGATGCCTTCAGCTGTTTCTTGATACCACATGGAGTGAATCAATTTGGATGAAGACTGGTATCTGTAATGCTGGGGACAACTGGAGGAGGCCGAGATGAATCCTCCAATCAGCACTTTTAGCTGAAGATTGCTGTGAATGCAATTTTTTTTTGCCCTGATGTGTAAGGCTCTTCCATCATTGTGGATGGGGATATTTGTAGAGCTTCCTCCTCCAAAGAGTTGTTTAATCAATCACCACAGTTGAACTGCAGAGCTTAGATCTGATCTGTTAGTTGTGATCGCTTAACTCTGTTTAGGGAAGGAGTTTGGTGTGGTGAGGTCAGGAAAGGGTTGAAGTTCATGTTTTGGGGGATCAGGTTGGGGATTTTAGTGAAGTGAAGTCAGGGTGACGTTTTCAGGAGTGAGGTGGGAACGAAATTGGGAAAAGGGGTTTGAAGTCATGAAGGGGAAGTGTAGACAAAGGTCAGGGAGGAAACATAGAAACTAGCTAAAGAGGGACACATTCTGCTGCTTTTGTGTTTTTGACTGAAGCACTGAGTATGAGAATTTCTGTCATAGGTCGATGTCAGGACAACCGCTCTGGCTTTGGCAATCACTGACTCTGAGTTGTCAGATGAAGAGGCTTCCATTCTGGAAAGTGGAGGATTCTCGATGTCCCGGGGAGCAACACCACAACTAACAGATGTATCAGAAGGTAATTCAAGCTTCTGCAATTGTTTTTGTATTTTCACAGAATCCCTTACTACAGAAGGAGGCTGTTCAGCCCATTTTGCCTCTGCTGTGAAAAATTAGTCGCAGTCATCGTATTCCCTTGTTCCTTCCCATTGGTGATGTAAATGTCCTCCCTTTCATATCTATCCTGTCACTACAAAGAGTTACCATTTCACATCTTTCAAAACATTTCTCATTTCACCCCACATTCTTGGGAGGGAAATGGTCTTCAGGCTATTGTGAAGAGCAAGGGGTAAGGGTCTTTATTTTTTCATTTATTCACGGGATGAGGGCTTCGCTGGCTACTCAGCATTTATTGCCCATCCCTACTTGCCCAGAGGGCAGTTAAGAGTCAACCACATTGCTGTGGGTCTGGAGTCACATATAGGCCAGACCAGGTAAGAATGGCAGTTTCCTTCCTAAAGGACATTAGTGACCCAGATGGGTTTTTCCAACAATCCGACAATGGATTCATGGTCACCATTAGATTCTTAATTCCAGATATTTTATTAAATTCAAATTCCACCACCTGCCATATCAGGATTCAAACCCAGATTGCCATAATGTTTTCTGGGTCTCTGGCTTAGCAGTCCAGTGATAATACCACTCGGCATTGCCTCTCCTAATCTATTGGTTGGCTCCTTCAGAAAGCCAGCACACAGATGAATGACCTTGTGTGCAGTAAGATTCTATCATTACCCTCCTTTGATTTCAGATCTGGACCAGCAGAGCCTGCATAGTGAGCCAGAAGAAGCTTTTGCGAAAGACCTGCCGGAGTTTCCCTCGGTGGAGGACTTATCTGGTGATGGAACTCCCTCTCAGATCTCGACAGGGTTATCACCAGAGACCTGTAGCACTCAGGACTCTCAATTCTTCGTTCAGACACTGAGCTCCCCTCTGCACTTTGTAAATACACATTTCAATGGGAATGGGGCAACAATGAACATGCCAAAGACTGGCCAAGCCTCTGCTCTAAGCTTGACTCTAGAGGCCTTCAGTGAGGAGATTGTAACCTCAGCAATTACCACAGTGGTTCAGAATACACTGAGCGCCCTGCTTTCTAACCCGTTGACAGGAGACCAGTCTGAGAGCTCAGAATTTCTTTCTACTGAATCACAGCAGGATCTCTCCCAGGCAGGATTGATGGAATTGAACCTGACAGAGGTAGAATCTCATGACGAAGTGGATGATTTTGAGGTGCTGGACCAGGGGGAGTTGGATCAGCTGGACACAGAGCTTGGGCTAAACGAGCAGCTCCAGCAGGTGCAAAAAGGACAGAGTATGTCACAAGTTACAGAAGCTGAGCTACTAAGGCAGAGTTAGTGGCAGCAGCTAGCCTGTAGATTACTGGGTTAGTTAGAAAGGCCTCATATGTCCCTCATTGTGTGGCATTGCACTTCCCTGAATTCATACCTAGACCCTCAATGTGTGTGGTACTGCCATCTACCGAGCCCTTTTCCTTAGTGCACAGTGCTATTGCATCTCAGTCCCTCGTCCAAAGAGCTTGTTCAATGGGTATGCAATCCCACAAAAGCCCGTCTTCATTACATGAGCAACAATGTTAACATAGTACTAAGCATATTAAAATTATTCACTAGGCTTTCTTCACTTGATTATTGCTTTGTTGGATGTGGTACTGAACACCACACAATCTGAAAGACCCAGAATGCATCTCCAGCCTGTGCTGAATGAACCGATCTGACTCAATGTGGCGCTAATCCATATGCACACATGTTTGCTGATCCCACCTCGTGTGGCAGTGGGAGATCTAACTGATCTCAACTGCCCTCGTTAAGAAGGTGATGATACCTGTGTGATGTACAAAGAGTGCAAAAGAATGACTTGCATCCTTATACACCTTTTTTGGTCTCAAGATGTCCAAAGAATATTTACAGGCAATGAAGCACTTCTGAAAGGTAGTCATTGTTGTAATATAGGAAATATGGGAACCAATTCGTAAAGAAGATCCTACAGCAGGAATATGCTAATGTCCACTGTTGTGTTTTTGTGAAGTTGGTCAAGGGTTGAGTATTAGAAGACCTTGTCTACTTTAAAGAAGATCTTCCACATCTAGTTGTGAGAGCAGGTCTGAAAGACAGCACCTCTAACAATGCAGCTCTTCCATTGTAGGTGCTAAGGTGCAATTGCTTCAGGTGTTTTCAAGATGTTGAGAAATCTGAGATTTCATGACCAAAATTATGCAGAAAGTACTTCACCAATGATCTGTAAAGGTGTATCATGACTTTCTTATTCATTTATTCAGCACTTGTGTTTACAAAGCTGCATCTCCTATACACTTACTTCAACATCCTTATTAACTTATCCTGTCACTTTTAAAGATTTGCGAGTATTTTTCCCAGGTCTCTTTTGGCTTAGACCTTATCAAAATGAGGCCATCTAGACTTTACTACATTTCCAAGTTTCCAAACTTCACACTCATTGTATTAAACTGTGTCTGCCATTTGTCAGCCCATTTCACCATTCCGCACGTCTTTCTGAAATCTCTTGTCCCGCTCACTATTTACTACATTGCAAACTTTTATACCATCCGCAAACTAAAACTGCACATCCTACATGCAAATCCAGACCATTCGTATTTGATATTCTGATATCAATTATGAGAAGTAATGTAAGTCCAATTCTCATTCTTAAACTCCCCTTGATCAGCGACCAATGATTCACATTCTCTGGAGTAGCAGGTAAGGGATGCTGTAACTGGAACAAAGAAATGGGGACATGCAGATAGAGTCTCTTTGTTCAAATGGGGAGAGGAATGAACAGAATTTACAGTTTAGGTAGTTTAGTGCCAGTGGCAAAGCGGTTAAAGAAAATAATCTGGAAAAATATTGGTTAGTAAATAAGATATTCTTAATATTGTTGAAGATGGTGTTGAATGAGCTTTTAACAGAAGTAGCAGAGTGGTTGATGATTAGTAGAGAAGTTGAGATTTAAATATATGGATTTAAAAAATGCAAAGAGACTGATACCAGGAAGCAGTTTTGGAGCAGGGCTTGAGCGGGTTGTATCTGCAAAACAGGCTCAAGACGAATTGATAGAGGCTGCTTTTCAGGTAGGGACTCCACCAGAAATGCTCATGGCTGACTTACAGTTTAGCACATGTTCTACCTCACCTGCCTCTGTTAAAGCCTATGTTTTTCACCAAATGTTTGGTCATGGGAACTCATAGTTCCTTATGTGGCTCTGTCTGTCTTACTTTGTTTCATGATGCTACAGGAAACACCTTGGGACAGTTTATCAGTTAAAGGTGTTATGTAAATATAAGTTATAGTTGTCAAGTTCACAGGAGTTTGCAAAAGATGGCTGTGTGATCAGTGTCAGTGATGGGGATCTGGGTCTTACGATTCCGGAGATGAGTTTTACAAGTGAACAATTAACTTCTCCTCCAGGTTGCAAAAGCACTTGGATGTGGAAAAGGCAACAGCTAAAACTAGGGCCTATTTCTTTTTAATCAACCTGTTCAGAGATTTTATTACACACCTCTGGAGCAGGTGGGACTTGAACTCAGGCTTCTATAGTACAGGGTATGGACATTACCACAAGAAGGCCCCAGCTAAGACTGTGATATGCCCAGCTACTGATTAAAATAATAATCACAGTCCAATTGGAAGATTGGAGCCATTAATGTAATCAATGTTTAAGAGCAATAAAGACAAAATACTGTGGATGCTGGAAAATTGAAACAAACACAAAGAGTGCTGGAGAAACTCACCAGGTCTGACAGCATCTGTGGAGAGAGAAACTGAGTTTACATTTCAAGTCCAGTATGACTTCTTCAGAATTGACACTTAAGAGCAAATTAGTTGCTGGCCTTCATCAAACAAAGAACTGGTTGTATTCAATCCCTGTTCCAGATTTTTAACCTCTGAACTTGTTCACTGCCCTAGGAAGAGTACAAAAGTCATGGAGGTGATACAGCACCTTTATAGCCTGAGACCTGGTTGGTTCTAAGCTGGACAATCATGTTCAGTTCTAAACTCTGTACGTGAAGGGGGATGTTAGAATCTTGAAGATGCTGCAGAGGAGAATAATCAGAATGGAACCAGGGATGAACAACATCAATGAATGTGGAGAGTCTGGCATTGTTTCCTTAGAGCAGGAAAGATCAGAGGGGATGGGCTAATTGGACTTAATAGCTTTCAGGTGTCCTGTTCTAGGGTAGTTAGAGTGCACTGTCCCCATTGAACACTGAGGAAATAAAATATGGGGAGCCAAGAAATGACAGAGGAGTGGCAGCAATGGTTTGCATCAGGTCTTCATAGTTGATGACTATGACTAATATTCCAAATTTACTAAATATTCAAGGGGCAAAAGGAGGAGAGGAGAGTAAATTAATACAATAATTATCACTAGAGAAAAAAGTCCTAGAGAAACTAAAGGGGTGAAGATTGTTAAGTCCCCTGAACTTGATAGGATGCAACTGAGGCTATTAAAGGAAGTAGCCTGTCCTGTCCTGAGCAAGGACCATTCATTGTGTCAGTTCAAAACTTGCCATTTGACAGAAGGGTTTGTCACAGAGGGCTTTTGATGACTTCCCATTGTTTCCCATTCTTTGATCCAAAAGACATCTGCTGGTAGATATTAAAATGTGAAAACGGTAGACCGAGTAATCAAGGGTAAGAGGTAAGTGGACTACATACAAAGAAAAGTTAAAGTGATTAAAATTGGCAAAAAGGCAAGCCTCAATGCTCTAGACATTAGTGTATAAAGCATTCAGAACAATATAGACAAACGGATAACTCAAATTGACCTCTAATTCTAGATTGTCTCATAAAGGGAAATCAATCTCTTCATGGATACTTTCTCAATCCCCTTTAGCATCTTAATTATCTCAATTAGATCACCTCTCATTCTTCTAAACTTCAGGGAATATTAGCTTGAACTGCTCAATCTCTCTTCCTAGGACAACCTCCCCCCCCCAATCTCTGGAATTAGTCTTGTAAACCTCCTCTGAACTGCCTCCAATGAAACTATATCCCTTGTCAAGTAAGGACACCGTACGCAATACTCCAGGTATCCATGTAGATGTGCAGTTCTTTTTCAGCACTTTGACAGGATCTGGTTTCGGAGAGATTCAGTGTGATGCACTATGTGCAGCTGTAGTCTTTCAACTTTGTAGAACTTCTGTTGAGGATCTGAACTGGGTGCAGAAGGATGGAGCTTGGGTGACATAACTAGCATAGATGAACTTGTGAGACATAACTGTGTATATATTAAACATTCCTGAAGAAGGGCTTATGCCCGAAACGTCAATTCTCCTGTTCCTTGGATGCTGCCTGACCTGCTGTGCTTTTCCAGCAACACATTTTCAGCTCTGATCTCCAGCATCTGCAGCCCTCACTTTCTCCTCCTATGTATTAAACAGCCTTGCCTTACTAGGCTTGTGGTGCAACAGTAGCGCATCTATGTGTAGGGCAGAAGATTGCATCTTAAAATGATGACACTCATGCTGATTTATTACATCTCAAGATCAGCGTAGTTTTGTGGTGTGTAAGTCAGGAATGTGATGGAAAACTTTGGGTGGGCTCCAACAACACTCAAGAAGCTTGACACTCTCCATTGACATCACATCCACCACCTTCAGCATTCACTTCCTCCACCATTGATTCACAGTGGCAGTAATGTGTACCATCTACAAAATACATTACAGTAATTGATCAAGTTTCCTGTAACAGCACCTTCAAACTGTTGACCTTTATCACTGAGACAGTGACAGCAGATTTGGTGGAACACCACATCACATGTAAATCCCCTTCAAGTCACTGTTGATGCTGAATTGACAATATACCACCATTCCTTCAGTGTCATTGGGCCAAAATCTTAGAACTCCCTCCCTAACAGCATTGTGGATGTCCCTATACCCTAAATGGTTCAAAAATGCAGCCCTCTGCCAACTTTGCCAAGGCAATTAAGGATGGGCAAGAATTACTGGCCAGGTCAGCAAAACTCGCACAAATCCCTTGAATAAATAATAAAAATACAGGTGCACAAATCACTATAGCCTCATTTGAGAATGCAGTTAAAGTATATAGTATTTATTAATAGGGACATCAAAATATATTTTATGCTAGCAGTATTTCGAGGTAAGACAGATGAGTTAAGGGTGTGAATTGACATATGGAAATGTGGAGTTATCATCTCAGTGACATGGTTGAAAGAGGGAAGACTGGCAACTTAACATTCCGAGGTATAGGATTTTCAGGGAGGTTGCAAAAGTGGAAGTGGTGTCGTATTATTAGAGAGTCATTTACCACAGGAAGGAGGGATGATATGTTGGAAGGGCCATCAAATGAGGCTTAGAACATAGAACAATATAGCGCAGAACAGGCCCTTTGGCCCTCAATGTTGCGCCGACTTGTGAACTATTCTCAGCTCGTACACTATCCCAAAATAATCCATGTGCTTATCTAAGGATTGTTTAAATCTCCCTAATGTGGCTGAGTTGACTTCATTAGCAGGTAGTGCATTCCATGCCCTTACCATTCTCTGCATAAATAACCTGCCTCTGACATCTGTCTGCTTTGTGGGTAGAATTTAGGAATAGAAAGGGGCAGTCATACTGTTAGGCATGTATTATAGGCCCACAAACAGTGGGCAGTGGAAGTGCCGGTATTTGACTGGGTGGACAAAGTCAGAAGTTGCACAACACCAGGTTATAGTCCAACGGTTTTATTTGAAATCATAAGCTTTCAGAGCACTGCATCTTCATCAAGTGAAGTGGAGAGAAGTGCACAGGCACAGAATATAAATTTTTTCCTATAAATTGGTGTGTTGGATTTCATTAGGAGACGGATTGAATTTAAGAGCTGTGAGGTTATGCTGTAGCTCTATATGGTCCTAGTTAGACTGCACTTGGAATATTGTGTTCAGTTCTGGTCGCCTCATTAAGCTTCAGAGAGAATGCAGAGGAGGTTTACCGGGATGCTGCCTGGACTGGATGGCATGTCTTAAGAAGAAAAGTTGAGGAAGCTAGGACTTTTCTTATTGGAGCGAAGCAGGATGAAAGGTGACTTGATAGAGTGGATAGCCAGATACGTTTTTCCAGGGCGGAAATGTCTGTCACTAGGAGGCATAATTTTAGACGAAGATGTAGGGAGATGTCAGAGGTAAATTCTTTGTACAGAGAGTGGTGGGTGTGTGGAATGCATTGCCAGTGGTGATAGTACATTAGGGACATTTAAGCGACTCTTGGATAGGCACATGGATGATCGTAAAATGAAGGGTATGTAGGTTGGTTTCATCTTTGAGTAGGATAAAAGGTCGGTACAACATCAAGGGTCAAAGGGCCTGTACTGTGCTGTGTTCTAAATTCTGTGCCTGTCTGCTTCCTACCACTTCACCTGACAAAGGTGCAGCACTCCAAAAGCTTGTGGTTTCAAACAAAATGTTGGCCTATAACTGTTGGCCTAATAGTGTTGTGTGACTTCAAATATGTGGAACTGCTGCAGCATTTCAAGAAGGCAGTTCATCACCACTTTCTCAAGGGTAAATAGCGATGGGCAATAAATGCTGACCCAGCAGCCATGACCCACGAGTGATTGAAAAAAAAGTGTGCAGAAATAAAAGTACAGTGATTTAGAGATTTCAAGTTCCCTATTATTAATTGGGGTAATCATGGTCAAGAGTTTAGAGAGGCAGTTTTCTTGAAATGTATTCAAGGAAAGATGCAATGCTGGACCCAATTCTGGAAAACAAAACCAGTCAGGTGTTTGAAGTGACATTAGGCGAATATTTTAGGTAAAGTGGCCACAATACCAAATGTTTTAATTTTAATATGAAAAAGAAAAAAGATGATCTGCAAAAAGGGGGTTTGGATTGACAGAAGACAGATTTTATTAAAATAAGGCAGATCTCGCTGAATTAGACTAGAAACAGCAGCATTAGGGTAAATCTTGAGTAGAACGGTTGGAAATGTGGAGACTTCAGGCCCAATATGTTCCACTAAGGGTGCAACAAGCCCAGAGAACCCTGGAGGTCTAGGAATATTCAGGACTAGATAAAAAGACAAAGGGAAGCTTTTAACTATTTTAACAAATCAATGGTGCGGCCCTAGTGGAGGATATAAAATGCAGGTGGAGCTTAAGAAGGCAATTAGGACAGCAAAGTAGAGACATGAGAAAACATGGTGGGTAAAGTTAGGGCAAACCCCCAAGATATTATACAAGTACATCAAGGGAAAGGTAATAATATGGATTTCCTTCGGGTGCTCTGCTTTCCTTCCATAGTCCAAAGATGTTCAGGTTAGGTGGATTGGCCATGCTAAATTGTCCATAATGTCCAGGGAAGTGCAGGCTAGGTGGGTTAGCCATGGTGAATGTGGGGCTATGAGGATGGGGTCAGGGACTAGATCTGGGTGTGATTCTGTTTGGAGGGTTGGTTTGGATATGAAGGGCTGAATGGCCATTTTCTTCACTGTAGGGATTTTATGTTAATCAGGAAGAGAATAGAATCCATTAGGGACTAAAGGAGCAGCATGTGCATGGATCTTGAGAATATTGGTAGAGTATTAAACAAGTATTTCACATCTGTCTCCACTCTGGAGGATGATATAGATACAGAATTCAGAAATAGCAACTGTGAGGTTCTTGAGCAGATTGGCATGGGGAGCGAGGAAGTACTGAATATTTGGTGGGTTTAAAAATGGACAAATCCCTGGTCTGGATGAGTCACATCTCAGACTGCAGTCGGAAACAAAGAACAAAGTTGCAGAGTCTCTGACGCAAATTTTTAATTCCTCTCCAGCCACAGGGGAGCAACCAGAGGATTAGAGGTCAGTTAAGATTAGATTACTTACAGTGTGGAAACAGGCCCTTCAGCCCAACAAGTCCACACCAACTCTCCGAAGAGCAACTCACCCAGACCCATTCCCCTACATTTACCCCTTCACCTAACGCTACAGGCAATTTAGCATGGCCAATTTGCCTAGCCTGCACATTTTTGGACTTGTGGGAGGAAACCCACACAGACATGGGGAGAATGTGCAAACTCCACACAGACAGTTGCCTGAGGTGGGAATTGAACCCAGGTCTCTGGCGCTATGAGGCAGCAGTGCTAACCCCTGTGCCACCATAGGTATAAACCATGGAATTGGTTTAATCAGTCCTGATGAAAGGTTCTGACCTGAAACGTCGATTCCCCTTCTCCTTTGGTGCTGCTTGACCTGCTGTGCTTCTTCCAGCTCCACTGTTTATCTATTCTGACTCTCCAGCATTTGCAGTTCTCATTATCTCCATAAACCATGGATTTACAGATCAATGAGTTTCACATTAGTGATGGAAACTACTGGATAAAATTCTGAAAAAAAATCAATCTCCGCTTGGAATGGCAAGGTTTGATTAGCGATAGCCAGCATGGTATTGTCTGAATGAGGTCGTACTGAACAAATTTGACTTTTTCATGGAAGTGATCAGGTGTCAAGATGAAGGTAGAACAGTTCAGCAAAACCTTTGACAAGGTCCTACTTGGGAGAATGATAACGAAGGTATAAGCAAATAGGATCCTGGATAATTTGACAAGCTTGATCCAAAATAAACTTGGCGATAGGAACAGAGTAGTAGAGAAAGGTTGTTCACATGAAAGCCAGTATCTAATGGCGTACCACAGGGATCAACATAGAACATAGAAATGTACAGCACAGAACAGGCCCTTTGGCCCACAATGTTGTGCCGAGGTTTAATCCTAATGTAAGATATAATAACGTACGCATCCCTCAACTCACTGCTCTCCATGTGCCTGTCCAGCAGTCGCTTAAATTTCCCTAATGACTCTGCTTCCACCACTATCGCTGGCAACGCATTTCATGCATTCACAACTGTCTGCGTAAAGAACCTACTTCCGACGTCTCCTCTATATCTTTCCCCTAATATCTTAAAATTATAACCCCTCGTACCCGTCAATCCTGCCCTGGGGAAAAGACTCTGGCTATTGACTCTATCGTTTTTTAGAGACCGCAATTTTCCTTCCCACGTGGTTAAAGATGCCCTCCAATGCATCTCGTCCACATCACGCACCTCCGCCCTCAGACCCCATCCCTCCAACCGTAACAAGGACAGAACCCTCCTGGTGTTCACCTTCCACCCTACCAACCTTCGCATAAACCAAATCATCCGCCGACATTTCCACCACCCCCAAACGGACCCCACCACCAGGGATATATTTCCCTCCTCACCTCTTTCCGCCTTCCGCAAAGACCGTTCCCTCCGTGACTACCTAGTCAGGTCCACTCCCCCCTACAACCCACCCTCCCGTCCTGGCACCTTTCCCTGCCACCATAGGAATTGCAAAACCTACGCCCACACCTCCTCCCTCACCTCCATCCAAGGCCGCAAAGGAGCCTTCCACATCCATCAAAGTTTTACCTGCACATCCATCAATATAATTTATTGTATCCGTTGCTCCCGATGCGGTCTCCTCTACATTGGGGAGACTGGACGCCTCCTCGCGGAGCGCTTTAGGGAACATCTCTGGGACACCTGCACCAATCAGCCCCACCACCCTGTGGCCCAACATTTCAACTCCTCC
>NC_057716.1:109456441-109473060 GCF_004010195.1 Chiloscyllium plagiosum
TTCCCCCCACCCCCACCCTCCTCTCATTTATCTCTCCACCCTTCAGGCACTCTGCCTGTATTCCTGATGAAAGACTTTTGCCCGAAACATTGATTTTACTGCTCCTCGGATGCTGCCTGAGCTGCTGTGCTTTTCCAGCACCTCTAATCCAGAATCTGGTTTCCAGCATCTGCAGTCATTATTTTTAGCTATTGACTTAATCCATTCCACTTATTATCTTGTATACCTCAATCAGTTCTCCTCTCTTCCTCCTTCTCTCCGGAGAGAAAAGTCTGAGCTTATTCAACCTCTCTTCATAAGGCAAGCCATCCAGTCCAGGCAGCGTCCTGGTAAACCTTCTTTGCACCCTCTCCAAAGCCTCTGTATCTTTCCTATGGTAGGGCTGGACACAATATTCCAAGTGTGGTCTCACCAGGGACTTGTAGAGTTGCAGCCAAACCTCGCGGCTCTTAAACTCTATCCCCTGTTAATGAAAGCCAAAACACTATATGCTTTCTTAACCAATCCTAGCCTCACAGTGGCAACTTTGAGGGATCTATGTACTTGCACACCCAGATTTCTCTGTTCCTCCACACTGCTAAGAATCCTGTCTTTAATCCTATATTCAGCATTCGAATTCAACCTTCCAAAATGCAACACTTCACATTTATCCAGGTTGAGCTCCATTTGCCAGTTCTCAGTCCAGCTCTGCATCCTGTCTCTGGTCACACTGCAGCCTGCAGTAGCCCTCTATACTATCAATGACGCCGCCAACCTTGTGTCATCTGTAAATTTACTAACCCACCACATAACCTCCTCATCCAAGTCATTTATAAAAACTACAAAGAACAGAGGCCCAAGAACACAGCCCTGCAGGACCCCACTCAACACTGACCTCCAGGCAGAATACTTTCCATCGACAACTTTCCTCTGCCTTCTGTCAGCGAACCAATTCTGAATCCAGATAGCCAGATCTCCCTGTATCGCATACCTCCTGACTTTATGAATGAGCCTACCATGGGGAACCTTATCAAATGCCTTGCTGAAGTCCATATACACCACATCCACTGCTCTACTGTCATCGACCTGTCTTGACACCTCCTCAAAGAACTCAATAAGATTTGTGAGGCATGACCTGCCCCTCACAAAATCATGCTGACTGCCTTTAATCACACTATGCTATGCCAAATAGTCATATATCCCATCCCTCAGAATTCTTTCCAAAACTTTGCTGACCACAGACATAAGACTGACTGGTCTGTAATTGCCAGGGATTTCCCTATTACCCTTCTTGAAAAAAGGAACATTTGCCTCCTTCCAATCCTCCAGTATGACTCCCGTGGAGAGTGAGGAGGCAAATATCCTCGCCAGCGGCTTAGCAACCTCCTTTCTCGCTTCCTGGAGCAGCCTAGGATACATCTGGTCTGGTCCTGGGGACTTATCAATCTTAATGTTTTCCAAAATTTCTAGCACATCATCTTCATCAATCTTGATCTGGTCATTTACAATAAGTTCCCTTTCCTTGGAGAAAGCCAAAGCAAAAACCTCATTTAAGGCTTCCCATATCTACTCAGACTCCATGCACAGGTTCCCTCCGCTATCCCTGATCAGCCCTACCTTCGCCCTGAGCATTCTCTTATTGCTCAGATAAGAGTAAAATGCATTTGGGTTCTCCCTAATCCTTCTTGCTAAGCTTTTTACGTGCCCCCTCCTGGCTCTCCTCAGTCCATTTCTGAGCTCCTTTCCAGCAATCCTGTAATCCTTTAAATCTGTGCTAGATCTTTGCTTCCTCTACCTTACGTAAGCTGCCTTCTTCCTTTTGATGAGAAGTTCCTCTGTTCTCATCATCCAAGGTTTCTTAATTTTACCCCTTATCTGTCTCAGAGGAACAAATTCGTGCATCATTCGCAACAACTGCTCCTTAAATAGTCTCCACATGTCAACTGTGCCCTTTCTGTGGAATAATTGCTCCCAGTCTATACTTCCCAACTTCTGTCTGATAGCGTCATAATATCCTTTTCCCCAGTTAACTGCTCTTTTCATTCTCCAAGGCTATGGGAAATGTGAGGCAGTTGTGATCATTTTCACCAAAGTGCTCTCCCACCGCGAGATCTGACACCTGTCCTGGCTTGTTGCTGAGCACCAAATCCAAAATGGCCTCTCCCCTCGTCGGCCTGTCTACATACTGAGTAAGGAAACCCTCCTGAACACATCTGACAAAAACGGTTCCATCCAAACCATCTGCACTTAGGAGGTTCCAGTCGATATTGGGAAAGTTGAAATCGCCCATAACAACAACCCTGCTACTTCTGCATTTTTCCAGAATCTGCCAGCCTATGAGATCTTCAATCTCTCTACTGCTATTAGGGGGTCTGTAGAAAACCCCCAATGAGGTTGCTGTTCCCTTGCTGTTCCTAACTTCCACCCATACTGACTCAATAGATGAACCTTCCTCAACAACCTTCGTTTTTGTAGCTGTGATGCACTGATTAGCAATGCTACACCCCCTCCTCTTTTTCCACCCTCCCTATTCTTTTCAAATATTCGAAACCCTGGAACATCAAGCAATCATCCCTCCCCCTGTGAAACCCACGTCTCCATTATGGCCACAACATTGTAGCCCCAAGTACTGATCCATGCTCTAAGTTCGTCACTCTTATTTTGGACACTCCTTGCATTTAACCGATCCCTTTGTTTCATCGCGTGAGAAACCTCCCTGACAGATTCAATACATCCTGTCACTGCCCCATCTGCATCTGACCCCTCTCAGACATGTGGCTCTGATTCCCACCCCCCTCCAAACTACTTTAAACCCTCCCGAATCACACAAGCTAATCTCCCACCCAGGACATTTGTGCCCCTCCAGTTCAGGTACAACCCGTCCTTCACTCCAGGGTTCCTTATTGTTTGTGATATATATATATAAATGAGTTAGGTAAGAATTTGGAGGGATGGTGATGACAACTAAGCTTGTGGTGATACAAAGATTGGCCGGTTGGTGAATAGTGACGAAGAAGGTCTTAAGTGCAGGATGATATAGACAAGTTGGTTGGATGGGCAGATCAGTGGCAGGTGGAACTTAGACCTGAAAAGTGTGAAATGATGCACTTTGAGTACTCCCTTGCCTTGTTTCTTATTCCAAATAATGACAGGACACAACGAAGCTCAGAGGAACAGAGGGATCTTGGGGTGCTGGCTCACAAATCCCTGAATTCAAAGGATAGATTGAAGAATGAGATTGCTGAATACTTGGAAGTGTATGGTAAAATTGGGCAAAGTCAGCATGGTTTCATCAAGGGGAGGTCATGCCTGACAAATTTGCTAGAATTCTTTGAGAAAGTAATGAGCAAGTTAGACCAACAAGAGCCAATGGATGTTATCTACCTGAACTTGAAGAAGGCCTTTGAAAAGGTGCCACACAGGAGGTGACTGAGTAAGATTTTGCTCTTGCTTCTCCAAGTAACTCTCGCTCCTCCAAGACCGCATTAGGAAACTGGAGTGGGAGCTGGATGAACTCCAGATCATTCGAGGGCAGTCTGTGGTAGATAAGAGTTACAGGGAAGTAGTTATTCCAAGACACGTTAGAATGGGGATAAAACAGTCAGTGACAGGATCCCCTGTGGTCGTTCCCCTGAAAAACAAGAATACTGTTTTGGATACTGATGGGGAGGAATGACTTCCCAGGGGCATGCAATGGGGGACAGGTCTCTGGCAGAGTCTTTCCCTGATGCATAGAAGGGAAAGGGGGAAGTGAGGAGAGTGTTAATGATTGGTGACTCAATATAGAGGATCAGATAGAAGGTTTGTTGGGAATGACAGAGACTCACGATTGGTGTGTTGCCTCCCAGGTGCCAGGGTCCATGATGTCTCGGATCGTATCTTTGGGGTCCTGAAGGGAGAGGGTGACCAGCCTCAAGTCGTGGTCCATGTAGGTACCAATGACATAGGTAGAAAGAAGGGTAGGGATGTAAGGCAGGATTTCAGGGAGCTAGGGTGGAAGCTGAGAGCTAGAACAAACAAGAGTTGTTATCTCTGGTTTGTTACCCGTGCCACATGATATGAAGGTGAGGAACAGGGAGAGATATCAGCTGAACATGTGGCTGCAGGGATGGTGCAGGAGGGAAGGTTTCAGGTATATAGATAATTTGGTTCTGTTCTGGGAAGGTGGGGCCTCTACAAAAAGGACGGTCTTCACTTGAAGAATTTTCTGTGTGGGAAATTTGCTGGTGCTATTTGGAAGGGTTTAAACTAGCTCAGCAGGGGGATGGGAACCTGTGGTGTAGTTCCAGTACACAGGAGGAATGTGAGTAGGGAGGACATGGACAGGATTTCACGGTCACAGGAATGTGCTGGCAGACAGCAAGCTAGTTTGAAGTGAGCAGCATGGATAGGTACCCGGGACTACAATGTTGTGGCTATTTTGGAGACATGGATAGAGCAGGGTCAGGAATGGATGCTGCAGGTTCCAGGGTTTAGATCTTTCATTAAGATCAAGGAAAGTGGTAAAAGAGAGGGAGGTGTCGTTTTGTTAGTCAAGGACAGTGGCTAAAAGAACATTTGACATCATTATGTCAATAGTCCGACAAGGGAAGGGGCCATATTGGACCTGGTGTTGGGGAATGAGCCAGGACAGGTGGTAGAAGTTGCAGTGGGGGATTTCTTTGGGAACAGTGACCACAATTCTGTAAGTTTTAGAATACTCGGAGATAAAGATGAGAGTGGTCCAAAGGGAAGAGTACTAAACTGGGCCAAGGCCAATTATATCAAAATTAGGCAGGAGCTGGGAAATGTGGATCGGACACAGCTATTTGAAGGGAAGTCCACATTTGATACATGGGAGGCTTTCAAAGATAGGTTAAAGATAGTGCAAGATAGGCATGTCCCGTTGAAGGCAAAGGATACGAAGGGCAAGATTCGTGAACCGAGGATGAAAAGAGAAATTGTACGAGTAGCCAAGAGAAAAAGAGAAGCATACATAAGGGGTCAAGGCAGCTAAGACAGAACAGGCTCTGGAAGAATATCGGAAGAGTAGGACCAGTCTTAAATGTGGAATCAAGCGGGCTAAAAGGGGTCATGAAATAGCGTTAGTGAGCAGAATTCAAGAGAATCCCAAAGCCTTTTATTCTTATATAAGAAGCAAGTGGGGAGCTGGAGAAAGGATTGGTCCACTGAAGGATAAGGAAGGAAGGCTGTGTGTCGAACCTGAGAGAATGGGTGAGATTTGCATCAGTGTTTACTGAGGAGAGGGACATGATGAATGTTGAGACTAGGGATAGATGTTTGATAACTCTGGATCACGTTGACATAGGTAGGGAAGATGTGTTGGGTAGGGTTGGGTAGATTTGGGTAGGCTAAAAGTTATTTAGGTGGACAAATCCCCAGGACGAGATGGGATCTAGCCCAGGTTACTGAGGGACGTAAAAGAGGAAATAGCTGGGGCCTTGACAGATATCTTTGTAGCATCCTTAAACACAAGTGAAGGTTGCTCATGTTGTCCCCCTGTACAAGAAGGGTAGTAGGGGTATTCCGGGTAACTACAGACCAGTGAGCCTGACATCAGTGGTGGAAAAGTAGCTGAAGAAGGTACTGAGGGATAAAATCTATTTATAATTGGGAAAGAACGGACTTATCAGTGATAGGCAACATGGTTTTGTGCGGGGGAGATCGTGCCTTACCAACTTAATGGAGTTCTTTGAGGAAGTGACCAAGTTGATAGATGAAGGAAGGGCTGTAGATGTCATGTACATGGACTTTAGTAATGCGTTTGATAAGGTTCCCCATGGTAAACTAATAGAGAAAGTGAAGTTCACATGGTGTGCAGGGTGTTCTCGCTAGGTGGATAAAGAACTGGTTGAGCAACAGGAGACAGAGAGTAGTAGTTGAAGGGAGTTTCTCAAAATGGAGAAAGATGACCAGTGGTGTTCCACAGGGGTCAGTATTGAGGCCACTGTTGTTTGTAATATATATAAATGATCTGGAAGAGGGCACTGTTGGTATGATCAGCAATTTGCAGATGACGTGAAGATTGGTGGAGTAGCAGAAATCATAAGGGATTGTCAAAAGAATACAGGAGGATATAGATAGACTGGAGAGTTGGGCGGAGGAGTGACAGATGGAGTTCAATCTTGGCAAATGTGAGGTGATGCATTTTGGGAAATCTAGTACTAACACGAATTATACAGTAAATGGAAGAGCCTTGGGAAAAGTTGATGGGCAGAGAGATCTGGGAGTGCAGGTCCATTGTACCCTGAAGGTTGCTGCACAGGTGGATTGAGTGGTCAAGAAGGCATATGGTATGCTTGCCTTCATTGGACGGGGTATTGAGTATAAGAGCTGGCAGGTCATGTTAAAATTGTACAAGACATTGGTTTGGCCACATTTAGAATGTGTTCTGTTCTGGTCGCCACATTACCAAAAGGATGTGGATGCTTTGGAGATGGTGCAGAAAAGGTTTACAAAGATGTTGCCTGGTATGGTACGTGCTAGCTATGAAGAGAGGTTGAGTAGGTTAGGTTTGTTTTCATTAGAAAAAAGGATATTGAGGGGGGACCTGATTGAGGTTTACAAAATCATGAAGGGTATAGGCAGGGTGGATAGAGATAAGCTTTTTCCCAGGGTGAAGGATTCAATAATGAGAGGTCACGTTCAAGGTGAGAGTGAAATGTTTAAGGGGGACACATGCGGCAAGTACTTTACACAGAGGGTGGTAGGTGCCTGGAACGCGTTGCAAGCAGAGATATAGAGGCAGGCATGGTAGATTCATTTAAGATGCGTCTGGACAGATGAATGAATAGGTGGGGAGCAGAGGGATACAGATGCTTAGGAATTGGGCGACTGGTTTAGACAGTACATTTGGATCGGCTCAGGCTTGGAGGGCCGAGGGGCCTGTTCCTGGGCTGTAAATTTTCTTTGTTCTTTGTACTGAGGTGGTATGGGCTGAGGTTACAAACAGGAAAGGAAAGGTCAAATGGCTGGCAGTTTTTTATAGGTCTCCGCAAAGTTCCAGGGATGTGGGGAGGAGAGGATTGGCAAAACAATTCTGGGTAGAAGTGAAAGGACAGAGTGGTCATTATGGGGGACTTTAACTTCCCCAACATTGACTGGAAATGCTATAACTCTAGTGTGTCAGATGGATCAGTTTTTGTCCAATGTGTACAGGAGGGTTTCCCGACACAGTATGTCGAAGGGCCGACAAGAGGGAAGGCCACACTGGATCTGGTGCTTGGTAATGAACCAGGCCAGGTGTTTGATTTAGTTGTAGGTGACCACTTTGGAGAGAGTGACCATAATTCAGTTACGTTTAGTTTAGTGATGGAAAGGGATGGGTACATGCCACAGGTCAAGAGTTATCGATGGGGGCAAGGGCAATTATAATGCAATTAGGCAAGAATTAGGATGCATAGAATGGGGTAACAAAATGCATGGGATGAGGACAATCGAAATGTGGAGCTGGTTTAAGGAACATATATTGCGTGTCCATGATAGGTACATCCCTATCAGGCAGGGAGGAAGTGATAAGGTAAGGGAACCGTGGTTTACTAAAGAAATTGTATCTCTTGTTAAGTGGAAGAGAGAGGCTTATGTGACATTGAGGCAAGGTGGTTTAGATGAAGCAATGGAGAGTTACAGATTATCTCGGAAGGATTTAAAGAGAGAGTTAAGAAAACCAAGAAGGGGACATGATCAGTCTTTAGAGGGTACAATAAAGGAGAACCCTGAAACTTTCTATAGGTATGTGAGGAATAAAAGGATGACCAAGGTAGGAATTGGACCAGTCAAAGACAGAAGTGGGAAATTGTGTGTGGACCGTGTGGAGATTAGAGAGGTGCTAAACAAATATTTCTCATCGGTTTTCACTCAGGAAAAGGAGAATATTGTAGAGGAGAAGACTGAGATATGGGCTATTAGACTTGAAAGGATTGAGGTTAGTAAGGAAGAGGTGTTATCAATTCGAGAAGGCGTGAAAGTAGACAAGTCCCTGGAATTTATCCGAGGATTCTCTGGGAAGCTAGGGAGTGGAGCCTTTGGCCTTGATCTGAGTCGTCATTGTCTACAGGTTTAGTATGAGAGCACTAGAGGATTGTGAATGTTGTGGTCTTGTTCAAGAAGGATAGTAAAGATGACCCGGGTAATTATAGACCAGTGAGCCTGTTGAAGGAAAAGTTTTGGAAAGGATAATAAGAGATAGGATTTATAATCATCTAGCAAGCAACAGTTTAATTGGAGATAGTCAACATGGTTTGGTCAAGGGCAGGTCATTGAAGTTTTTGAGAAGGTGACCAAGCATATGAATGAGGGTAGGGCAGTTGACGTGGTGTACATGGACTTCAGTAAAGCCTTTGATATGGTTCCACATCATAGGCTTTTGGAGAAAATGCAGAGGCATGGGATTGAGAGTGATTTAGCAGTTTGGTTCAGAAACTGGCTTTCTGAAAGAAGACAGCGAGTGGTGGTTGATGGAAAATATTCAGCCTGTAGTCCAGTTACTAGTGGTGTGCCACATGGATCTGTTTTGGGACCACTGCTGTTTGTCATTTTTATAAATGACTCAGACGCAGGCATAGGTGGATGGATTAGTAAATTTGCAGATGATACTAAAATCTGTGGAGTAGTGGACAGTTTGGAAGAATGTTACAGGTTGTGGGGGACTTGGATAAATTACAGAATTGGGATGAAAGGTGGCAAATGGAGTTCAATGCAGCTAAATGTGAGGTGATGCACTATGGGAAGAATAACAGGAAGGCAGAGTACTGGGTCAATGGGAGAGTTACCCGAACACTATGTTTCACGAGACAGTCATAGAGTCATAGAGATGTACAGCATGGAAACAGACCCTTCTGTCACACCCCTTAGACTAACTAACCCGAATTCAGCCAGAGGTCAGGGACAGGAGGGTGTGGCTGTGAGTGAGGCAGGTAGAGGGATCCAGGAGACAGAGTTGCTGGAGCGTCCGCCCCTGACCTTGTTCAACAGCTTCAAGAATCTTGCTACCCCTATGGATGTGAATGGGGACTGCAGAAGGATGAGCTGACTGAGCGCACCACCTTGGTGCAAGTTGGGGGAGAGATATTTTATTGTATTTGAGGATAGTATAGTTTGAGGCATAGACACCTGGTGCTCGCAGTCAGGATATCTCATCTGGACTGCAGAGGAACTTGGAGTGAGAGGGAAAAGATCCAGTAGTCATGGTCCACGTAGATACCAATGACAGAGATAAAACTAGAGCAGAGGTCCTGCTAAGGGAGTATGAACAGCTGGGACCTAAATTAGAAAGCAGAACCAAAAAGGTAATAACCTCTGGATTACTGCCTGAGCCACGAGCGAATTGGCACAGGGTCAATAAGATTAAGCAGGAAAATTAAGAGAAAATAAGGACTGCAGATGCTGGAGTTCAGAGACATATAAGATGATGAGAGGATTAGATAGACAGTGAAAGGCTTTTTCCTAGGATGATGGCGTCAGCTTGTACGAGGGGTGATAGATTTAAGACGGATGTCAGAGGTGAGTTCTTTACGCAGAGAGTAAGAAGGGTGTGGAATGCCCTACCTGCTAATGTAGTCAACTCAGCCACATTAGGAAGATTTAAATAATCCTCGGATAAGCACATGGATGATGATGGGATAGTGTAGGGGGATGGGCTTAGATTAGTTCACAGGTTGGCGCAACATCGAGGGCTAAAGGGCCTGTTCTGCGTTGTATTGTTCTATGTTCTATGATTGGGAAGCTTACAAAGACCAACAGATGGCAATGAATAAAGAAATAAGGAGGAAGAAAATTAGGTATGAGGGTGTTGGGAGATAACCAGTCTTGGAGTTAGAATCGGGAAAGAATGACAGAGTTTATTGTACAAAGAAATCAGAGCTCTGGGGAGAGAGAGAGAGAGAGACATCCAGCAGCACGGCTGTCAGCTGCGAGCCTTCTTTCCCCCTCGGAGCACATGTCACGGTATTTTATACATTTCATGGTATAATGTCCAGATATCGGGTCTTTGTGCAGCATGGTTTGTTTACAGAAAACATTACAGAGTCGTTGTCAGTTTCAGAGGGATGTTACAGAGTCATTGTCAGTTTCAGAGGGATGTTACAGAGTCATTGTCAGTTTCAGCAGCTACACAGAAGTCCATTGCTGCAGTAATTGGTCGTGATCATTGTTCCTGAGAAGGAAGATCGTTTTCCATTACTGCAACTCTAAGGTATTAACACTTGGATACAAGCAATCTCAGGTAGTTAACATTCCTTTTGAAGGTCGTTGTAGACTCAGACACTTCGGTGGGCAGTAGACGTTACTGATGTGTATTCTCTCCCCCACTAGCCTTAAATTAATTGTCTGTGTTCTGTGTCTATTTTGCTGGTATCGTGTTGGTCTCAGGCAGTATCTGTGTATGCTTCGCTGTACTTTTCCATGTATTGGCTCAGTGGCCATCTTGATTCTGTGTGTCCCATGTCAATATGCCCCATGTCAAGGGTAAGCTAGCCAGTAATATAAAGGAAGACTATAAGAGTTTCTTTATATATATAAAAGGCAAAAGAGAAGCAAAACTGAACATTTGCAGCTGGAAAATGGTGCTGGAGAGATAGTAGTGGGGAGCAAGAAAATGGCTGAGGAACTGAATAATAATAAAAAAAGAATGTTTATAGCCTAGGAACAGGCCCTTCGGCCCTCCAAGCCTGAGCCGATCCAAATCTACTGTCTAAACCTGCCACCCAATTCCTAAGCATCTGTATCCCTCTGCTCCCCAGCTATTCATGCATCTGTCCAGACGCATCTTAATAATTACTTCGCTTCAGTCTTCATGTTGGAAGAAATGAGTAATGTCCCAAAAAAACAAGAGAGTGAGGGGGAAGAGCTGAGAATTTTGGTCATCACCAAGGAGAAGGTGTTAGAAAAACTGAACGGCCTGAAGGTGGATAATCACCTGGATCAGATAGACTACACCCCATAGTTCTAAGGGAGACAGCTGAAGAGATAGTGGAGGCGTTAGTGGTGATCTGTCAGGAACTGCTAGAATCAGGGAGAGTCCCAGAGGACTGAAAAATTGCTAACATGACACCCCTGTTTAAAAAGGGAGTAAAACAAAAAACAGAAACTTACAGATCAATTAGCCTAACCTTAGTCGTGGGTAAGGTCCTGGAATCCATTGTGAAGGATGAGATTTCTGAATACTTGGAAGTGTATGGTAGAATAGAGCAAAGTCAGCATGGTTTCATCAAGGGGAAGTCATGCCCAACAAATCTGCTAGAATTCTTTGAGGAAGTAGCGAGCATGTTAGACCAAAGAGAGCCAACGGATGTTATCTATCTGAACTTCAAGAAGGCTTTTGACAAGGTGCCGCACATGAGGCTACTGAGTAAGATAAGGGCCCATGGTGTCAGAGGCAAGGTGCTAGCATGGACAGAATCTTGGCTCTGTCAGAAAACAGAGAGTGGGAATAAAATGGTCCTTCTCAGGATGGCAGCCAGTGACAAATGGTGTTCAGCAAGGCTTAGTGTTGGGACCACAGCTTTTCACTTTAGAAATTAAAAACCTAAACATAGCCAGGAAAAGGGATGTGGTTCTAAAAAGTGATTTCAGGGAGTTTTGTTGGAATTTGGATGTAGGTTTGCTCACTGAGCTGAAAGGTTCATTTCCAGACATTGCATTACCTTACTCGGTAATGTCTTCAGTGCACCTCATGCTGAAAATTCCTGCTTTCTATTTATATTTTTGGGTTTCTTTGAGTTGGTGATGCCACTTCCTGTGGTGATGTTATTTCCTGTGGTGAAATTTTCTCAAAACTCGCTAAGTTATGTTGGAAGCTAAAGAGGAGAAAGTGAGGACTGCAGATGCTGGAGATCAGAGCTGAAAATGTGTTGCTGGAAAAGCGCAGCAGGTCAGGCAGCATCCAAGGAACAGGAGAATCGACGTTTCGGGCATAAGCCCTTCTTCAGGAATTCGGGCTTATGCCTGAAACATCGATTCTCCTGTTCCTTGGATGCTGCCTGACCTGCTGCGCTTTTCCAGCAACACATTTTCAGCTCTGGAAGCTAAAGAGCCAAACAAGCAGAGTAATAATCTCAGGATTACTACCAGTGCCATGTAGCAGTGAGGTGAGGAACTGGGAGCGAGTGCAGCTGAACATGTGGTACAGGGCTGGTGCACAAGGGAGGGTTTCAGATACGTAGATCATCAGAGTATCTTCTGGGGAAGGTGGGACCTTGTACATGAAGAGCATTTAAACAAGAAGGACACGAATGTCCTGGGTGGGAGATTTGATAGAGCACTTCAGAAGGATTTAAACTAGTTTGGCAGGGGGATGGGAACCAGAGCTACAAATCAGAGGAGAGGGTATTTGTTAAACGGGCAGAAATAGAATGCAGAGAGTCTGTCAGGAAGGATACACAGTTGATAGGGCAAAGGGATGGGTTAAAGTGTGTCTGTTTCAATGCAATGAGTGTCAGGAATAAGAGTAATGAACTTAGAGCATGGATCAGTACTTGGAACTAGGATATTGTGGCCATAATAGAGACATGGAGTTCTCAGGTTGCTGAATGTTACAGGTGTTAGACCTTTTAAAAAGCATAGGGAAGAGGGTAAAAGAGGAGGGGGAGTATCATTGTTAATTAGAGAGTGCGTCACAGCTGCAGAGAAGGAGGTTGTTGAGGAGGGTTTGTCTACTGAATCAGTGTGGGTGGGAGTCAGTGACAGGAAAAGAGCAGTCACTTTATTGGGTGTTTTCTGTAGACCTTCCCAATAGCAGCAGAGAGATGGAGGAACAGATTGGACAGCAGATCTTGGAAAAGTGCAGATGTAACAGAGTTATCGTTATGGATGATTTTAACTTCCCTAACACAGAGGAACCTCGATTATCTGATTGATACCGGCAGGGAGTATTTTGTTCGGATAATTGAACATTCAGATAATCGAATGCCGGATTACACAGTTTAACCAAGCATCAAGAACTTGCGATCTTGTTTAGATAATCCAAAATTTGGTTATTTGAATGCCAGATAATCGAAGTATTGATTGGAACCTCCTTAGTGCAGATGGTCTGGATGCAGCCAATTTTGTCAGGTGTGTCCAGGAAGGATTCCTGACTCGCTATGTCGATAGGCCGACTGGAGGGAGGCCATATTGGATTTGGTGTGAGGCAACGAGCCAGGCCAGGTGTCAGATCTCAGTAGGAGAGCATTTCTCACAACTCCCTGACCTTTACCATAGTCATGGAGATAGACGGTATGGGAAAGTATTTAATTGAGGGAGGGGAATTACAATGCTATTAGGCAGGAACTGGGGCACCTTAACTGAGAACAGCTGTTTAAGCAACACTTGTTGTGAGTGTTAGATACCTTTGTTGAAACTTTATTGCTGGAACAGCACAGCAGGTCAGGCAGCATCCAGGGAACAGGAGATTCGACGTTTCGGGCACAGGCCCTTCTTCCTGAAGAAGGGCCTGTGCCCGAAACGTCGAATCTCCTGTTCCCTGGATGCTGCCTGACCTGCTGTGCTGTTCCAGCAATAAAGTTTCAACTTTGATCTCCAGCATCTGCAGACCTCACTTTCTCCTCGAAGATTAGATACCTTTGTCCCACTGAGACAGGCAAGGAACAGTAAGGTGAAGGAGCCTTGGATGACAAGAGCAGAGGAGCTTCTCATCAAGAGGAAGAAGGAAGCTTATTTAAGGTTGAGGAAGCAAGGATCTGGCACAGATTTAGAAGATTACAGAGTAGTTAGGAAAGAACTCAAAAATGGTCTGAGGAGAACTAGGAAGGGCATGAAAAAGCCTTGGCGGGATGTATTAGGGAAAACTCAAAAGCGTTCTACATGTACATGAGGAATAAGAGAATGATCAGAGAGAGGGTAGGTCCAATCAGGGATATTCAAGGGAACTTGTGCCTGGAGTCTGAAGAGGTGGGGGAGGCCAGTATTCACGAGAGAGGGACCCTGTTGATAGTGAGAACACAGTGAACCAGGTTAAAAGGCTTGAACAGGCTTGATATTAAGAAAGTGGATGTGTTGGAAATACTGGGAAGCATCAAGGTAGATAAGTTCCCAAGGCTGGACCAGATATATCCAAGGTTACTATGGGAAGCGAGGAATGAGATTGCTGTGCCTCTGGCAATGATCTCTGCATCCTCACTCTCCATAGGAGTAGTACCGGCTGATTGGAGGGAGACGAATATTGTTCCTCTGTTCAAAAAAGGGAACAGGGAAATCCCTGGGGATCACAGACCAGTCAGTCTTACACCGTGGTAAGCACGGTACTGGGAAGGATTCTGAGAGATAGGATTTATAATTATTTGGAAAAACATAGTTTGATTAAAGATAGTCAGCATGGCTTTGGGAGGGGCAGGTCATGCTTCATAAGTCTGATTGAGTTCTTTGAGGATGTGACGAGACAAGTTGACTAAGGTCGAGCAGTAGATGTGGTGTATGTGGATTTCAGTAAGGCAATTGATAAGGTTCCCCATGGTCGGTTCATTCAGAAAGATAGGAGGTATGGGATATAAGGGAATTTGGCTGTCTGGATACAGAATTGGCTGGCCAAAAGACGACAGTGAGTGGTAGTGGATGGAAAGTATTCCGCCAGGAGATCGGTGACCAGTGGTGTCCCGCAAGGATCTATTCTTGAGTCTCTGCTCTTTGTAGTTTTTATAAATGACTTGGATGAAGAAGTGGAAGGGTGTGTTAGTAAGTTTGCAGATGATGCAAATGTCGGTAGTGTTATAGATGGTGTCAAGGGCTGTTGCAGACTACAACAAGACATTGACAGGATGCAGAGCTGGGCCGAGAAGTGGCAGATGGAGTTCAACCTGAATAAATGTGAAGTGATTCATTTTGGAAGGTTGAATTTTAATGCTGAATACAGGATTAGAAACAAGATTATTGGCAGTGTGGAGGAACAGCAGGATTTTAGGGTCCACGTACATAGATCCCTCAAAAATGCCACCCAAGTTGATAGGGTTGTTAAGAAAGTGTATGGTGTTTTGGCTTTCATTAACGGGGGGATTGTGTTTGAGAGCAAGGAGGTTTTGCTACAGCTCTATAAAACCCTGGTTAGACCACACTTGGAATATTGTGTCCAGTTCTGGTCACCTCATTATAGAAAGGATGTACAGAGGAACCTCGATTGTCTGAACAAGATGGGTGGGCACTATTTTGTTTGGGTAATTGATTATTCGGTTAATTAATTTCCTCTGGGGCTCGGAGTTTTCTGTGAAGTCTGCTCCCCGTTCAGGTGACCAGGCAGCAGCATACAGTGTGTGAGACCCCGACTCCCCAGCCCCAACACTGTCCATTCCCACCCCACCCCCCAAACCCCGTCTGCTCACAAACCCCTGTCTGCCCCCAAAACCATATCCACCCCCAAAACCATATCCACCCCCAAAACCATATCCACCCCCAAAACCCCATCCACCCCCAAAACCCAGAGGTGGGGAAGGGGGTTCAGGGTACACCTCTGTGTAGAACTCCAGGGAAAGTGTGAGGGGGGAGAGAGAGAGGGCGGGAGGTCAGTCATTTGGAGATGGTGCCTGGACTGTTCAGGACAGTTCTCGGCAGCAGTGAACTAAGTTCATTTTTAACCATTGTATCTGTAAACAAAAGACTTGAACAGGGTTGAAACAGCACTTTGATGTAATATTTCTGTCAGGACCTTGAGATCCCCTTTGGATAATCTAATTTTCATATAATTGATATTCGGATAATTAAGGTTCCTTTATAGATGTTTTGGATGGGATTAGGGTGCGGAAGAGAGGAGACCTGATAGAGGTGTACAAGGTAATGAGAGGCATAGATAGAGTAGATGCCAGAGACTTTTCCCCAGGGCAGAAATGGCTGTCATGAGGGATCATAATTTTGAAGGTGATTGGGAAGGTGTCAGAGGTAGGTTCTTTACACAGAGAGTGGTGGGTGCATGGAATGCACTGCCAACAGTGGGAGTAGATTCAGAGACATTAGGGACATTCAAGCAACTGTTGGACAAGCCCATGGAATTGAATTGAATTTATTGTCACGTGTACCAAGGCACAGTGAAACACTTGCGAGCAACACAGGCAGATCACAGAGTGAAGTAGCAGAGATAGTAAATAATAGGTAAACAGTGGCAAAAACAAAAACACAGGTACAGGTGAATGTTAAGAGTTTGTTAAGGCCATTCATTATTCTAACAACAGGAGGGTAGAAAAGATGTTTTTCCAATGTTGATCGCGTCTTTGTTTACAGTGATTAAAAGTAATCTCGGCTCGGCTTACTGAAATGCTGCTGAGAACAGTCCTGGACTGATGGGAGCCCAGGCACCATCTCCAATTGACTGACCTTCCGCCCCCTCTCTCTCCCCCCTACACTTCCCCTGAAGTTCTACATAGGAGTGTACCCTAAACCCTCCTTCCCCAGATGTCTCCAACATTGTCCTGTACAGGGCAAAGGTGAAACCTGTGCATGTGTGCGTGTGCTCTGTTGTCACTAACTCCCCAAAAGACAGCAGCAACAGCAGGAGTCTTGTTGGGGTCCAGTCCGGCTGCCCCGGAGAGGGGGTGCAGTCAGGTGGTGAGCCGGGGTGGGTACAGGTGGGGGGGCGGTGTTGGACAGGGTTGGGGACAGGTTTGATGTTGGACGGGTTTGGGGGGAGGGAAGATGTGGGTGGTGTTGCATGGGGTTAGGGG
>NC_057716.1:109473189-109491704 GCF_004010195.1 Chiloscyllium plagiosum
AAGGTGGGGGATGGGGCGATGTTGGATGGGGTTGGGGGGAAGGGGAGTGATGTTGGACGGGGTTAGAGGATCTGCAGGAATGGGGGAGGATGTGGTGTTCGGTGGCAGGGGCTGTGTTGGATGGGTTTGGGGGCGGGCGAGAGGACAGTGTTGGACAGGGTTGGGGCGGACGGGGTGCGGTATTGGGGGCGGGCGGGCGCTCACGCGCGGTGTGCTGCTGCCTAGTCTCCTGAACAGGTAGCAGAGTTAACAGAAAACTCTGAGCCCCAGATAGAAGGCTTTGAATCAGTTAACCGAATAATTAATTATTTGAACGAAATAGTATCCGCCCATCTCGTTCAGATAATTGAGGTTCCTCTGTAAATGCTTAGCACAACATCATGGGCCGAAGGGCCTGTACTGTGCTGTACTGTTCTATGTTCTATGAAGGAATGGAGGGCATTCTGGCTACATTTGCAGATAGGTAGGTAGAGGGACAGGGAGCATTGAGGAGGCAGAGAGGCTGTAGAAGGATTTGGACAGGTTAGGAGAGTGGAGAAAGAAGTGGCAGATGGAGTACAATGTGGGAAAGTGTGAGGTCATTCACTTTGGTAGGAAGAATTGAAGCATGGACTACTTTCTAAATGGGGAGAAAATTCAGAAGTCTGACGTGCAAAGGGATATGGGAGTTCTAGTTCAGGATTCTCTCAATGTAAACTTGCAGGTTGAGTCAGTAGTTAGGAAGGCAAATGTAATGTTGCCATTTATTTTGAGAGGACTTGAATATAACAGCAGGGATGTACTTCTGAGGCTCTATAAGGCTCTGGTCAGATCACATTTGCATGCAGGTTTGGGCCCTATATCTCACGAAGGATGTACTGGCCCTGGAGCGAGTTCAGAGGATATTTATGACAATGATGCCAGGAATGAAATCTTCACATATGAGTAACGTTTGAGGTGAACTGTTTGAGCAACAGGAGACAGAGAGTAGTAGTTGAAGGGAGTTTCTCGAAATGGAGAAAGGTGACCAGTGGTGTACCACAGGGGTCAGTGCTGGGGCCACTGTTGTTTGTGATATACATAAATGATCTGGAAGAGGGCACTGTTAGTATGATCAGCAAGTTTGCAGATGACATGTCAGAGAATACAGGAAGATATAGATAGACTGGAGAGTTGGGTGGAAAAGTGGCAGATGGTTTCAATCCAGGCAAATGTGAGGTGATGCATTGAGGCAAGACTAATTCTAGAGCGAATTATACAATGAATGGAAGAGCCTTGGGAAAAGTTGATGGGCAGAGAGATTTGTGAGTGGAGGTCCATTGTACCCTGAAGGTTGCTGCACAGGTGGGTAGAGTGGTCAAGAAGGCATATGGTATGCTTGCCATCACTGGACAGGGTATTGAGTATAAGAGCTGGCAAGTGATGTTAAAATTGTACAAGATATTGGTTCGGCCGCATTCAGAATACTGTGTACAGTTCTGGTCGCCACATTACCAAAAGGATGTGGACGCTTTGGAGAGGGTGCAGAGAAGGTTTACAAGGATATTGCCTGGTATAGAAGGTGCTAGCTATGAAGCGAGGTTGAGTAGGTTAGGTTTGTTTTCATTAGAAAAAAGGAGATTATGGGGAGATCTGATTGAGGTTTACAAAATCGTGAAGGGTATAGACAGGGTAGATAGAGATAAGCTTTTTCCCAGAGTGAAGGATTATTAACGAGAGGTCACGTGTTCAAGATGAGAGGTGGAAGGTTTAAGGGGAATACACTTTGCAAGTATTTCACACAGAGGGTGGTAGGTGCCTGGAATGCGATGCCAGCAGAGGTGGTAGAGGCAGGCACGGTAGATTCATTTAAGATGTGTCTGGACAGATGCATGAGTAGGTGGGGAGCAGAGGGATACAGATGCTTAGGAATTGACCAACAGGTTTAGACAGTAGATTTGGATCGACTCAGGCTTGGAGGGCCGAAGGGCCTGGTCCTGGGCTGTAAATTTTCTTTGTTGTTTATCAGAGATAGGTTCTTTACTCAGAGAGTAGTAGGGGTGTGAATACACTGCCTGCAACAGTAGTAGACTTGCCAACTTTAAGGGCATTTAAATGGTCATTGGCTAAACATATGGATGAGAATGGAATAGTATAGGTTAGGTGGGCTTCAGATTGGTTCCACAGGTCGGCGCAACATTGAGGGCCGAAGGGCCTGTACTGTGCTGTAATGTTCTATGTTCTATGACTCTGGGTTTATACTCGGAGTTTAGAAGGATGAGGAGGATAATTGAAACATACAGAATACTAAATGGCCTGGGCAGAGTAGATATTGGGAAGATGTTTCCATTGGTAGGATGGACTAGGATCCGAGGGCATAGCCTTAGAGTAAAGGGAAGACCTTTTAGAACAGAGATATGGAGAAATGTCTTCCGCCAGAGAGTGGTCAGTATATGGAATTCACTGCCACAGAAGGCTGTGGAGGCCAGGTCATTGAGTATATTTAAAACTGAGATAGATAGGTTCTTGAATATTAAGGGTTATGGGGAGAAAGTGGGAGAATGGAGTTGAGAAACTTATCATCCATGATTGAATAGTGGAGCAGACTCAATGGGCTGAATGGCTTAATTTCTGCTGCTATGTTTTATGGTCTAACAGTGTTGTTGAGACAATGACACAGCCCTGCTTGATACCAGTCTGAATGAGGAATGGGTGGAGCCTTTTGTCATTACCGTGACTTCCATATTGTCATGTAGCAGGTGACTGTCTTCATTGTGCAATCATTGTACAATTATGTCCCTTGTGCCCCCCCATGGCCGGAAGCCACACTGCGATTATGGGAGGGGTTCCTCAGCCAGAGGGAGGACACGTTTGAGGAGGACCTTGGCGATGACTTTTCCCATGGCTGACAGCAGTGAGACTTCTTCCCTTTTTTGAAAATACTCACGATTGTGACAAATTGTAGCTTTCCTGGTACGTTTCCCCCCCCCCCCCCCTTCCAGATAAGGCAGACATGGGCATGTAGCTGCTGCAGGAGCTCCTTGCCTCTGCACTTCAATGCCGCAGCAGGGATCCCATCTGCTCCAGCAACCTATTGTTCTTAAGCTGGTGGATGGCCTTCTCTACTTCGTTCAAGGCTGGGGTGTTGCTTAGAGCATGGTGTGTAGCGTGCTGGGGGATACGGTCAAGGACACTTGGATCGTTAACAGAGCCCTGAGTGAGGAGGTCTCTGAAGCCCTCCCACAGCATTTTTCGATGGCTTCTTTACCTTTAATAAGAGTCACTCTGTCCTTGGCCAGCAGTGTTGTGGTGCCTTGGGTGTTTGGTCAGTATGTGATCTTGACAGCACAAGAAACCATGCATGTCAAGGTTGACAGCCATTCGTTAGACCTTCAGTGCTTTCTCCACCCACCACCTGTTCTTTATGTCATGGGTTTGTTTTTGTACCTCTGCCTTCAGTTGCCTGTAGACCTGCCTTTTCTCTTCTGAGTGCGGTTGTTGTTTTACAATTAGGAATGCCATGCACTTCTGGCTTAATAGTTCTTGGATCTCCTGATCATTCTCATCAAACCAGTCTTGGTGCTTCCTGGTTAAGTGACTAACCAAGTTTTGCAGACATTGATGATGGCGGTCTTAAGGGCAGACCAGAGGTTGTTGGGATCCCGTGACTGGGTGTCACTGAGGGTCACTAGGTTTGTTGAGAGTAGTTGGTTGTATGAAGCTATTTTTTTCTGGGTGGCTCAGAGTTGAACATTTTTGTGGCACTGTTTCTGATGTCTCCACTGCATTGGGCTATATTTATATTGATCCTGGCTCAGATCAGGTGATGGTCTGTCCAATGGTAGTTGACTCCTGTCATGATGCATGGTTTTAATGTATTTCCAATCCCTCGCTCTGACCTCATAGTTAAGAGGTGCCCGTGTTTGGAGCATGAGTGCAGCCACGTTGTCTTTTATTTGTCCCTTTGGCAGAACAATGAGATGGTGATGAAGGGGTTGTGTTCATGGCATTTGGTCAGGAGGAGTTTTGCATCCATACTCCTTTCCCAATTACATCACCCCAAAGGGATTCATGCAGATAGATCGGTCCAAATGTGATGGGTAAAGGGCCTCTTCTGGGCTCTATGATTCTATGTGCACACGAGTAAGGGAAGCTGAACTTGTATAAGACATTGTACAAGGAAAGGATATGTAAGTTTACTCAAGGGCAAAGGAAGGAATGTATCCATGAAGCCAGAGGAAGGAAGTGAGTACTTAATAAGTACTTTGCTTTGGTATTCACTAAGGAGAAGGACCTGGATGATGGTAAGGTTAGGGAGGGGTATGTTGATATTCCAGGGTGTGTCACTATTAAGAAAGATGATGTGTTGGGTGTCTTGAAATTTTTTTTCATTCATAGGTCAAGGGTGTCACTGGCTAGGCCAGCATTTATTGGCTATCCCTAATTTTCCAGCGGGCAGTTCAAAGTCAACCACATTGCTCTGGGACTGGGGTCACATGTAAGTCAGACCAGATGAGGATGGCAGTTTTCTTCCCTAACGGACATTAGTGACCCAGATGCGTTTTTCGCTACAATTGACAACAGATTCATGGTTATCATTAGACCTTTAATTCCATATTTTTATTGAATTCAAATTCCACCACCTGCCGTGACAGGATGCAAACTCAGGTCCTCAGAACTAGAGTGTTTTGGTAGCTCAAGCCCAGGATACTGGTGGAGGAAAGGGAGGAGATTGCTGAGGCCTTGACAGAGATCTTTGCATCCTCTTTAGCCACAGGCAAGGTCCCAGAGGACTGAAGAATCATCACTGTTGGTCTGTTGTTTAAGAAGGATAATAGGGATAAACTAGGCATTTATAGGCTGATGAGCCTTACATCATTGATAGGAAAATTATCGAAGTAGATTCTTAAGAGATAGGATTTACTTGCATTTGGAAAATAATGGATTTATTCGGATTAGTCCACATGGCTCTGTGCAGGAGAAGTCTTCCAAATTTGATTTGAGTTTTTTGAGGATGTGACGAAGAGGATTGATGAGGATAGGACAGTAGATCTAAAACATTTTAAAGTCACTCCAGATAAGCTGGTCCAGAGATTATGTCACATGGGGAGTTTGTAAACTGGATACAAAATTGGCTTGGACATAGAAGACAGAAGGTAGTTATAAAGGAGTGTTTTTCTGATTGGAGATCTGTGACCAATGAATGACGTGGAGGTGCCAGTGTTGGTCTGGGTGGACTAAGTCAAAAATCACACAACACCAGGTTATAGTCCAACAAGTTTAGTTGAAATCACATGCTTTCGGAGTGACACTCCTTCATCAGGTGCAGAAAGGGCACGCTGGCACAAAGTTTATAAGCACATACAATTGGTGTAAGTGTAGTGAACAATCCTGAAATGGCTGATGGAGAAATCTGTTAGAAAAGAGATTGATTGATTAAGATGCGAATCCAGAATCCTGTTTCAAGTCACTGCCTGTGATAATTAAAGGTTGTATCATTGTCTACCTAACTTTCCAAACTTCAATCAAGCAGAGATACAAAAGGTGACATCTCAGGTCAGACACAGAATGTAGACATTGTAAGTGTGAGACCTTGTTCAGGGAAAGTTAGGCAGATGCTGATAAAACCTTTCATTTAGGGCAGCATGATGGCACAGTGGTTAGCACTGCTGCCTCACAGCATCAGGGACCCGGGTTCAATTCTAGCCTCAGGCAACTGCCTGGGTTGAGCTTACACATTGTCCCCATGTCTGCATGGGTTTCCTCCCACAGTCCAAAGATGTTAGGTGAATAGGCTATGCTAAATTGCCCATACTGTTCTGGTCAGTTAGACTCGAAACGTCAGCTCTTTTCTCTCCTTACAGATGCTGCCAGACCTGCTGAGATTTTCCAACATTTTCTCTTCTGGTTTCAGATTCCAGTATCCACAGTAATTTGCTTTTATCCAGTGTTCTGGGATGTGTAGTTCGGTGCATTAGTCAGGGCAAATGGAAAATAATAGGGTGGGTAAATGGGTCTGGGTGGGATACTCTTTGGAGGATCAGTGTGGACTTGTTGGGCCAAATGGCCTGTTACCACACAAGGAGAAAGTGAGGACTGCAGATGCTGGAGATCAGAGCTGAAAATGTGTTGCTGGAAAAGCGCAGGTCAGGCAGCATCCAAGGAGCAGGAGAATCAATGTTTCGGGTATGAGCCCTTCTTCAGGAATGAGGAAAGTGTGTTCAGCAGGCTAAGATAAAAGGTAGGGAGGAGGGACTTGTGGGAGGGGCGTTGGAAATGCGATAGGTGGAAGGAGGTTAAGGTGAGGATGATAGGCCGGAGTCGGGGTGGGGGCGGAGAGGTCAGGAAGAAGATTGCAGGTTAGGAAGGTGGTGCTGAGTTCGAGGGTTGGGACTGAGACAAGGTGGGGGGAGGGGAAATGAGGAAACTGGAGAAATCTGAGTTCATCCCTTGTGATTGGAGGGTTCTTAGGTGGAAGATGAGGTGCTCTTCCTCCAACCGTCATGTTGCTATGGTCTGGTGATGGAGGAGTCCAAGGGCCTGCATGTCCTTGGTGGCGTGGGAGGGGGAGTTGAAGTGTTGAGCCACTGGGTGACAGTGACTTGAAACAGATTCTGAATTTGCATCCCAATCAATCAAAACTTGCATTGCCTTTCTAATGGAATTGTCCATCAGCCATTTTAGATTTGTTCACTGCATATACACCAATTGTACAATCCTTTGATCTCTGCCTATAAACTCTGGGTTGCTATGCCGTCTCTCACTGCACCTGATAAAGCAGTGTCATTCTGAAAGCTTTGATTTCAAATAAACCGTTGTAACCTGGTGTCATGTGATTTTTGACTGTGACCAGTGATCTACAAGAATCAATACTGGGACCTCTAATGTTTATAATCTTTAAAAATGATGAAAATATTGTAGGTGGTCTGATTAGAAGGGATTATGCCCGAAACGTCGATTCTCCTGTTCCTTGGATGCTGCCTGACCTGCTGCACTTTTCCAGCAACACATTTTCAGCTCTGATTAGTAAATTTGCAGACAACACAAAAATTGGAGGAGTTGTGGATAGTGACAAAGGATATAAATCAGTTGGAAAGTTGGGTAGAGAAACAGCAGATGGAGTTTAAGTTGAACAAGGGTGAGATAATGCATTTTGAGACATCAAATGCAACAGTATACAGTATATGGCAGGACCCTTAGGAGCTTTGATGTACAGAGGGATCTTGGGGTGCAAGGCCATTGCTGCCTGAAAGTGGCAACACAAGTGGATAAGATGGTTTAGGTGTATGGCATGCTTACCTTCACAGTCTGAGCACGGAGTATAAATGTTGTCATGTTGCAGCTGTAGGAAAACTTTAGTTAGGCAACTTGGAGAGTAATATGTGCAGTTCTTTGGACAGGGTGCAGAAGGGACTTACCAGGATTTTGCCTGTATTGGAGTGTATTAGCTGTGAGGTTGAACAAACGTGGACTGTTTGTGCTAGAGTGTCAAGAGATTGAGAGGCAACTTGATAGAAGTATATAAAGTTATAAGGGGCATGCTAAAGATGGATAATTAGGGGTCTTTGTCCCAGGGTGGACATGTCAAATATGAGGAGACATTCTTTTATAAAGGGTGTTAGGTGCCTAGTAAGTGTTGTCAGGGGAGGTGATAAAAGCAGATATGATAGCAATGTTTAAGAAGCATTCTGACAGGAACAGGAATAGTTCGTTGATGGATGGGATTAGTTTCGAATGGCATTATGGTCAGCACAGCCATTGTGGACCGAAGGACTTGTTCTTGTACTGAACTGTTCTTTGTTCTATTAGATTTCAGCTTGACTATTGTGTACAATTCGAAGGGCCACATTCTCAGAAAGATGCAAAGGGATTGAAAAGATTGACAAAGAGGTTTGTGAGGGCTCTGGGATTGAGGAAGATGACATTTTGGAGATGTTAGGGCTATTTTCCTTGGAAAGGTCTCTGGAGATTTGATAACTTTATACATCATTATAGGGTGGATAGTGAAAATACAAACAAACTGTTCCCACTTGTGAAAGATCGAGAGGGTAGAGTTAGAGACAAAACTTTTCACAGTGTGGAATTAAGGTGTGGTGAAGGCAGGTTAAGCAAGAGCATTCAAAAGGCAATTGAATGGAAATTTGAAAAACAGCAATGTGCCATTCTCCTTCAAACCCTGCAGTGAATTATTCATCCAGACAGCTAGTGCAAAACATGAGGCTAAATGGCCTCTTTCTTCATTGTTAATGTGATTTATAGGGATGTTCTCCAGAAACTCAGGAATTTTGGAAGACTACAACTCACAGAATCTCTGATGGCAGGTATTTAAGACTATAGATACCTTCCATCAGGTCCAGGGGCCCTGTCAGTCTTTACAGAATTACTGGTGGCTATTTGGCTATTCATGAGCTTTATTCCTGATGAAGAGCTTTTGCGTGAAACGTCGATTTTACTGCTCTTTGGATGCTGCCTGAACTGCTGTACTCTTCCAGCACCACTAATCCAGAATTTGGCTCATCATGCCTGCCCCAACTCTCCCAATGAGCATTTCACTTAGTGCAACTCTTCACACTTCTCCTTATGATCCTGAAGTTCAGACTTAAAATTATGTGATAAAAAATTTGCCTCATGTCTTTTGCATTTTACTCATTATTTCAAATCTGCACACCCTCATTCTTTAATTTGTTCCCATCTATTTTAATTCTATTTGTTTCTTTAGAATAAATTGCTAGAGAAAAAAGGTCCCACCCCCTTTTCCCTCCTGATCGTGTACTATTCGTGGCTTGCTGTGACTTCAACAGTGAAAACTGAATCAAAACACTTGGTCAAAGTGTCTGTTATTTCCTTGTTTCACTAATACTCGTCTCATCTTTCAAGGGTCAAATGTTTCCTTCAGCTGCTCTTCCTTCTGTTTCCTCATTCGGTTTTCCCCTTTTTTATTTTAAGTCATTGTTTGCTAGTTTCTAAATGTTCCCAAGTTACTGGCCTAACACTTTGTTCTTTTGTTTCAAATTGATATTATTGTTGGTCATCACAGAATCCCTACTATGTGGAAACCTTCAGGCCCCAACAAGTCCAAACCGACCCTCCGAAGGGTAACCCAACAAGAACCATCCCCCCATCTCTATATTTACCCCTGACTAATACAGCTAACCTACACATCCCTGAACGCTATGGGCAATTTAACATGACCAATACACCTAACCTGTACATCTTTGGACTGTGGGAGGAAACCAGAGCACCCGAAGGAAACCCACACAGACACGGGGACAATGTACAATATAGGCAGTCAACCTGGGTCCCTGATGCTGTAAGGCAGCAGTGCTAACCACTGAGCCACCATGCCACCTCTCTGACTTATTAGTTATTGGTTAGAGCCACAACTGGAAAGCCCAATGTATTGTCTCTTCCTTCAGATTTGAGGCGTTTTTCCAGCTAACCACTGAGCCGCCGTTGGCCAGGAAAGATTCACTGTTCCTCCAGGAATTTTTGTTGTCAATCGGTAAATGTTTAGTGCATTGGACTGTCTCCTTAAATGTCTGCCACTGCCTGTTTGTGTGCTGTGCTACTTCCTATCACACTGATTCTATCATTACCTGTACTGTTAATCCTACACTATTGCAGTGTCCTAGCCCTCGAGCTTTCTAAATCTCATTAAAACTACTTAAAATTCTCTTAACAGCAGTTATTTTATTCACCAAGACAGTTGACTTTGCACAGTTCAGTTGAAACTCCTTGTAATAGTACAATTCCCTCTTATTCTAGCAGTGGTGTCAGTGCCCAATGAATTGAAATGAGTCTTGCATTCAACTTTGATTTTATTTGTCGATTTCCTTTTGATTTAAAAAAAATTAGCCACAAGTTGCTTGTACTTACCCAGCAGAACATCATTCTTAGCCTAACCATATTACTGATACACAAACATACAACAACAATGGGATCCTTAACTCTGGTTCAGTTTTGGGCACTACACTGTTAGAAAGAATGTAAAGTCTTTTAAAGCAAGGCTCCCTCTAAGTTCCACTGCCATTCCAATGCACTGACTTCCAGTTTTGGAGGTGTGTGCTGTGCACGCATCCAAACAAACAGTATGAGGGAGTATTTGTTAACAATGGGTTTAAGAGGGATTAATATGCAAAAACATTCATGTAAACAGTTCCAAGAATGAGAAATTTGAATCATGTAGAAAGATTGGGATTATTCTCCTGAAAGAGAATGGTGGGAGGAAATTTAATAGAGGGTCTGTAGAGAGTAGGGAGAACTTATTCCCACTTTGGAAGGGTCAAGGACCAGAGGGCACAGATTTAAGGCGAGTGGCAAAAGTAGCAATACTGACATGAGAAAATTTGTTTTCATGCAGTGTATTTACGGAGCAGATTCAATCAAGGCATTCAGGGGAAAATCTATTATTTCTACACTGCTTCAAGAGAGGGTAGTAGTGCTACATGGACTGCCAACAGACAGACAGAATCAGGACTCCATCCAATTTCCAGATTTTATGAAACCATTGGAGGGGTCAAAAGTTGGAAAAACATATTCAAAAAGCAGAGGAGATCCTTGGCTGTATTAAAAAATGAATATAAAAGCAAGAAATTTATTAACCTTCATGCAACACTTGTTTAAAGCAGTGATAGGCTGGAGTGTCACGAGTGTGGTGCTGGAAAAGCACAGCGGGTCAGGCAGCATTTGAGGAGCAGGAGAATCTACATTACGGGCAAGAGCCCTTTAAATTCAGGGTATCACACTTGGAAAGCCCTAGTCTACCAGAAGACTGGAAGGAATAATCTAGCTATGTGGAGACAGCTGACGAGTTGGGGTTGTATTCAACAAACGCAGTGGAGAAGGCTATGAACATTTATGAATTGTTTTGATGAGTTTATCCTCATTTACCCCAGAGGTCACAGATTTCAACTGATTTCTCTCCACAGGTTCTGCCAGGTGCACAGAATTTCTAGCAACTTCTGTCTTTGTTTCAGATTTCTAGCATCACATTTCTTTTTTAATCCAGAAAGGGATATCTGACTTGTTCACCCTTTAGTCATTTCTCTCCATTTCCAAAAGGCGAGATCTTTGGACTGTTTCTCACTCTACAAATGCTGCAAGACCTACTGAATTTCTCCAATATTTTCCAATTTAATCCAAAGGAAGTTGGATAAAGGTCTGAAGAATGGAAGGAGGAGACTAACTGGATGACTCATTCATAGCCAGAGGGCAGAACTGCTTGCTTCTATGCTCTACAATTAAACTCCACAATTTAAATAGAAATCTACAACGTTCCAGCATGGTATGGGTGTGACAATACGTTGGCCAATTACCAAGTTCCACAATGACTAGGATTGTGCTAAACACGATTAGCCATGGATTTGGGGAAGGCAAAAGTCTGAGAATATCTGGTTAAATCTGCACATTATCATAAAAGGAACGATTTATGGAAACTGAAATTATATTTCCTTAAAATAAACTGGACTTTGGAGTTAAAGTATTAGTGGGGTTAAGGGTTAAAAGTTTAAACCAAAGCCAAAACTAAAATTTAGATTTCTAAGTACCACTAGAAAAAAAAATCTTCAAAACTTCATCACATTAACAAGATAGCTGCACTTTCAGCAAGATACCTTCTTAACTGTGATAACAAAATAGTGGAACTTTAGTGTAGGAATCAATTTGGAAGTAATTATTTGATGCTACTCTTAAAACAGCTACGGTCTTTTCCTCCAACTCAATCAAAATGCTTTACCTCTCATATCAGTAAAAACAATTTCAGACTCCTCGGAGATCACCGCATCAAAACGAACAGTTAACAGGCAAAACACAGCTACTGTTCAATCACTGACAGGCCTTGTCAGTAAATAACTGACTAATAAGCAGTGGTGCCTTTTCATTTAAACTTTTATTAACAAGTCTGCTGACACATGCACCTCTGGAAAAGATCAGACTCCCCAGCCACTGCTCACTGATCCTTCAACTCCCGCAGACGGCGAATTGCAGACTTCACTGTAACAGCTGAGGTGGTACTGGCAGAGATAAAAAAAGGAAAAACAAGAGTTTATCAGAGTAAAACTGCCAGGGTTATTCCACAAACACACCAGAGCTAGATCACACTTGGCAAAACAAGGTAAGCCAACATATCACAACAGCAAACAGTGCCAACACAGTTGGTAAAAAGGAACTGCTGTCACTTTTATAATACCCTTCACGATCTCAGAATTTTCCATTGAGATCGAAACATCACCACCATATAGGAGAAAGCAAGGACTGCAGATCAGGATTGAAAGTGTGGCACAGGCCAGGCAGCATCCGAGAAGGTGCTCTTCCAGCACCATTAATCCAGAATCCGAGGAGAGTTGATGTTTTGGGCATAAGAAATGTGGGAAGGGGGCCTCCTCTAACATCAAATCCTAGCCATTGACGTCTGGAGGAAGAACGCTTCATCTTCTGCCTTAGATCTTCCGACCACACGCGGCATTGTCAATTTCACCAGTTTCCTCATCTACCCCACCCTATCTCGTCCCAGAATCAACCTTCCAACTCAGCACTGTCCTCCTTACCCATCTTTGTTCCTACCTATCCACTCCAAACTATCACCATCACCCCTCCTCCCAACTTCATCTATCTATCGCCTTCCAGACTACCTTCCCCGAGCCCCACCCTCAGGCCCCATGCCCCTGCTCCCCTCCCCCAAATTCCTGATGAAGGGCTTATGCCCAAAATGTCAACTCTTCTGTTCCTCGGATGCTGCCTGACTTGCTGTGCTTTTCCAGCGCAACACTGTGACCACATAGGAGACATAAGTAGTTTAATTCAGTCATTTGGTAGCACAGAATTTGAGTTGTTAAAAAAATCTTGAAGCTATCTCTTGTACTGATCAGGAACACCAATTCACGGAGAAAGGCTTTATTTACACTACAAATTGTCATTCTTCAGAAAGAATCCAGACAGACCATAAGATACAAAAACAGAATTAGGCCATTCAATGATGGCTAATACGGTTCTCACCCCTTTCTCCTGCCTTCTTCCTGTAACCTTTAATCCCCCTACAAATCAAGAATATATCTGTCTCAGTCTTAAATACATTCACAACTTGGCCTCCACAGCCTTCTGCAGCAATGAGGTTCACAGAATCACCACATTCTGGCAGAAGAAATTCCTCCTCATCACAGCTCTAAAGGGTTGTCCCTTAACCTTTCATTCCTGGGCTTATTCTTATAAACCTCCTTGAACACCAGCACATCCTTTCTTAGACACAGGCCACTGGGCCCAAAGCTGCTCACGCTCTTCCAAATGCAGTCTGACCACAACCTTACACAGCCTCAGCAGTACTTCCCTGCTTTTGTTTTCTCGCCCTCTTGAATGCCAACTTTTTTGTGTTCTTGGTGCTTAAGAAGGCAAATGCAATGATCAGATCATTTGAAACAAAGCAAAAAATTGCAGATGCTGGAAATCTGAAATAAGAACAAAGTGCCAGAAACATTCAGGTGCAGCAGCAACTACTGAGAAAGTGAGCTGATGCAAGAATGCCCGAAGAGACATCGATCTGAAATGTTAACTGCTAAAATCTGACAACATGGCACTCCTCAGCACCGGCCACTCCACAGACACAGGTAATATCCAGGCTTGGATTGACAAGTGCCAAGTAACATTGGAGCCACACAAGTGCCAGACAATAACCATGTCCAATAAAAGACGATTTAACCCTTGCCCTTGACATTCAATGGCATTATTATTACTCAACCCCACATTTAACTAATGAGAAGGAATTGAACTGGTCCAGCCAAATAAGGGAATGCACTGGCATGGAGGCAACATAATACAGAGGTACCCCACTTATGTGACAATCGATTATCCCAATATTGGATTATCTGGCAAGATCCTGATGCTTGGCTAAACTATGATATTCAGCATTCAATTATCCAGAATTCCATTAACTGAATGAAATACCCCCTGCCCATGACCTTCGGATAATCAAAGTTCCTCTGTAAATAATCCAAAGCCTGATGGTATAGTGCTGAGGACCAAGGTGGATTTGGTGGTATTTGAATTGAAAAAAAATCCAAAATTCAAAATCTAATAATGACAACATAACCATTGATAACTGTAAGACAGTCTGGTTCACTAATTTATAAATCACACAAAACCAGGTTATAGTCCAACAGGTTTAATTGGAAGCACACTAGCTTTCGGAGCAACGCTCCTTCATCAGATAAGACACCCTTATAGACATACACACTCTCACATGCACCCCCTCAGACTTAAGACATTCTGCACTCACCACACACACACACTTTCTCACACTCTACCCCCACCCCAGATAGACAGACAAAGACCCACATGCACACATTTTGTGTGGTGAATTTGTACCTGCAGAGTTACATTGCACTCTGAGCTCAAAAACTGCATACATTCATGTAGAACTCTGAGCTCAAAAACTGCATGAATTTATGTAAAACTCAGTTATCTCACTTTTTAGATTAGAATCAATCTAAACATCAGGTCATAGACAGAGATCACAGGGGGCTTACACCTTCAACATATTGTCTAGCTATCACCATTGTTAACAGCTAACCCAAGAATGCAACTTTAAAAAAAGGGTTTTGTGATTTACACATGAAAGAAGTGAAACTATCACTGTATTCTAACAGATGAAAGGCTTAACAGACAATCAATTCTTCAATGTATAATTTCAGTTACATCACTGCAAATTTTTGCTATAAATTCTGTGTTACGATCGAGACCTCCACAATCACCTGATGAAGGAGTGTCGCTCCGAAAGCTAGTGTGCTTCTAATTAAACCTGTTGGACTATAACCTGGTGTTGTGTGATTTTTAACTTTGTACACCCCAGTCCAACACCGGCATCTCCAAATCATAGTTCACTAATATCCTTTAGGACAGGAAATCTGCTCTCTTTACCTAGTCTGGCCAAATCTGTGGTTTTAGGGAAAAGAAATAATACTGACCTAGCTAGTGACATCTATTCCAATGAATGAATTTTTAAAAGTGTAGACAGGCAGGCCAGGGAGTGGAATTCCATAGCAAGTAACTCCCTCCTCAAAGTCTCTCTAATAGTACTGTAGGTGCTCATGAACCACTGTAGTCTTTGGGGTCAAGACGACTGTTCATCACCATCATCTTCCCCAGGCCAATAAATGTTGGACCAGCTAAGTTTTTAAAATAAATCCATTCACAGGATGTGGATGTCACTGGCAGGGCAAGCATTTATTGCCCAGCACTAATTAACCAGAGGGCAGTTAAAGGGCAACCACATTGCTGTAGATCTGGAGTCACATGTAAGCCAGACCTGGTAAGAACAGCAGTTTCCTGTGCTAAAAGGACACCAGTGAACTAGATGCATTTTACAACAATCGACAATGGATTCACGATCATCATTCGACTCTTAATTCCAGATTTTTATTTCAATTCAAATTTCACCATTTGCCATGGCAGGATTTGAACCTAGGTCAGTGGAAAAATAGTCTAGTGTTAATACTACTAGGTCATCGCCTAAGTCCCAATTCTCCACCGTTTGTGCACAACACTGCCTCTAATCCCAACCAAACCCAGTGCTCCACCTTCCAACCTGCCCCAGTGAGAACTTTTCACTTACTTGTAGGCCCAAGCCCCTCCGGCTACTGTTTTCATACAGGATCCACAATGCCAGATGCCAACAGCCCTCCTCTTCATCTTTGTCTGAAGAAGCAAGACAGGGGTCAATAGAACTGGAATATCATGCAATCGAGCTCAAAAGCAGAGTCAGTCATTCAGCATGGAACCAGACCATTCGTTCCACGCTAATTATGTTCCCAAACTAAACTAGTCCCATTTGCCTGCATGTGCCCCACATTCCTGCAAACCTTTGTTATTCATGCAAGTATAATTTAAAATGTTGTCACTGTATCTGCATCCACCATACCCTCTGGCAGTTCATTCCGCATACAAATAACAGTGCAAAAAGGCTGCCCCTATGAACTTTTTAAAACTTTCTCCTCTCACCTTAAAAAGATGACGCACTTTTGACCCCCCCAAAGGCAAGAGAACAGAACGTAAGAACTAGCATGAATAGGCCGCCTGGCTCTTTGAGCCCATTCTGCCACTCAATAAGACCATGGCTAATCTTTTCATGGACTCAACTCCATTTACTTGCATTTTCATCATATCCCCTAATTCCTTTATTTTTCAAAAAAGTATCTACCTTAGCTTTAAAAGCGATTACTGAACTTCCCAGGGCAAGGAATTCCACAGATTAACAACCTTCTGGGTGAGGAGTAATTCATCAACTTCACCAACACATTCCACCCTGACCTTAAATTCACCTGGACCATCTGACACCTCCCCCCCCCCCCCCCTCCTGGATCTCTCCATCTCCATTAATGATGGCCGACTTGACACTGACATTTTCTTTTACAAACCCACCGCCTCCCAGCGTTACCTGGATTACGCCCCTTCCCATCCTACCTCTTGCAAAAATGCCATCCCGTTTTCCCAATTCCTCCGCCTCCGCCGTATCTGCTCCCAGGAGGAGCAGTTCCACCACAGAACACACCAGATGGCCTCCTTCTTTAGAGACCGCAATTTCCCTTCCCACGTGGTTAAAGATGCCCCCAATGCATCTCGTCACATTCCGCCCCTCCGCCCTCAAACTCCACCCCTCCAACCATAACAAGGACAGAACCCCCCTGATGCTCACCTTCCACCCTTTACATAAACCACATCACCCGATGGCAGTTCCGCCACTTCCAAACAGACCCCACCACGAGGGATATATTTCCCATCCACCCATTTCCGCAAAGACCATTCCCTCCGTGACTATCTGGTCAGGCCCACGCCACACAACAACCCACCCTTCCCTGCCACCACAGGAATTGCAAAACCTGCGCCCACACCACCTCCCTCACCTCCATCCAAGGCCCTAAAGGAGCCTTCCACATCCAAAGTTTTACCTGCACATCCAACAATGTCATTTATTGTATCTGTTATTCCAAATGCGGTCTCCTCTACAGTGGGAAGACTGGGCGCCTCCTAGAGAGCGCTTTAGGGAACATCTCCGGGATACCCTCACCAACCAACCACACCACCTTGTGGCCCAACATTTCAACTCCCCTTCCCACTCTGCCGAGGACATGGAGGTCCTGGGCCTCCTTCACCGCCGCTCCCTCACCACCAGACGCTTGGAGGAAGAACGTCTCATCTTCCGCCTCAGAACACTTCAACCTCAGGGCATCAATGTGGACTTCAACAGTTTCCTCATTTCCCCTCCCCCCACCTCACCCCAGCTCCAACCTTCCAGCTCAGCACCGTCCCCATGACCTGTCTATCTTCCTTTCCACCTATCCACTCCACCCTCCTCTCTGATCTATCACCTCTACCCCCTCCCCCACTCACCTATTGTACTCTATGCTACTTTCTCCCCACCCTCCTCATTTATCTCTCCACTCTGCAGGCACCCTGCCTCTACTCTCGATGAAGGGCTTTTGGCCGAAACGTCGATTTTCCTGCTCCTCCGATGCTGCCTGACCTGCTGTGCTTTTCCAGCACCACTCTAATCTAGACTCTGAATTCCAGCATCTGCAGTACTTGTTTTACCTAGTTGATTTTAACCCTCTGGGTGAAGAAGTTCATTTGCAGTTCAATTCTAAACCTGCTTCCTCTAATCTTGAGGCCATGCCCTCTTGTCCTAGTTTCACCTACCTGTGGAAACATTCTATTTTATTGATTCCCTTCATAACTTTAAATGTTCCTATAAGATCCTCCCTCATTCTTCTGAATTCCAATGAATATAATCCCAATGTACTCAGCCTCTCCCCATAAGCCAACGCCCTCAACTGTGGAATCAACTGAGTGAACCTCCTCTGCAACCCCTCCAGTGCCAGTACATCCTTTCTTAAGGAGACCAAATATGTACACAGTACTCAAGGTGTGGCCTCACCAGCACCTTGTACAGCTGCAACATTATCTGCAGACCTCACTTTCTCCTCTCAGCCTTTAAACTCAACCCCTTTAGCATTCCAATAGCCTTCCTAATTACTTGTTGCACCTGCAGACCAACCTTCTGCGATTCATGCACAAGGACACCCAGGTCCCTCTGCAACTTTTTACCATAGAAAGTAATAATCTATTTTACTGTTAATCTGACAAAAATGAATGACTTCACATTTACTAACATTGTATTCCATCTGCCAGACCTTTGCCCATTTACTCGACACACTCATGTTCCTTTGCAAAGTTTCACAGCCCTCTGCACTTTGCTCTGCCACTCATTTTCGTATCATCGACAAATTTTGACACAGTACACATGGTCCCCAACTCCAAATCATCGATATAAATTGTACATAATTGTGGTCCCAACACTGATCCCGGAGGGAAACCACTTGTCACTGATTACCAACCAGTATAGTACTCATTTATCCCCACTTTTTGCTTCTTGTCAACCAGTCCTCTATTCATGCTAATACGCTACCCATAACACCATGCATCCTTATTCTATGAAACAGCTTAATACGCAGCACAACAATGGGGAGGGGGACAAGGCTCCGTGTGGAGGGCTCGGTTTGGGGAGGTGGGGG
>NC_057716.1:109496897-109503242 GCF_004010195.1 Chiloscyllium plagiosum
GGTTGAGGCCCTCCCTCTGGGTACCGAACTTAGCTATCAGCCTCTGCTCGGCCACTTTCCTCTGCTGCCTGTCCCGAAGACCACCTTGGAGGATGGTCACCCGAAGGTCCGAGGCTGAATGTCCTGGACCACTGAAGTGTTCCCCAACTGGGAGGGAACCCTCCTGTCTGTTAATTATTGTGCAGTGCCCATTCATCCGTTGTCGTAGCCTTTGCTCAGTTTCCCCAATGTACCATGCCTCCAGGCATCCTTGCCTGCAACGTATAAGATAGACAACATTGGCTGAGTCACATGAGTACCTGCCATGTACAAGGTGGGAGGTGTTCCCACGCGTAATGGTGATATCTATGTCCACACTCTGACACCTCTTGCAGCATCCACCGTGACAGGGTTGTATGAAGTTGTCCTGAAAGCCAGGCAGTTTGCTACGAACAATGATCTGTTTGAGGTTTGGCAGTTGTTTAAAGGCAAGTAGTGGAAGTGTGGGGAAAGTCTTGGTGAGGTGCTCATCCTCATTGATAATGTGTTGCAGGTCACGAAGAACATGGCGTAATTTTTCAGCCCCTGGGAAGTACTGAACAACGAAGGGTACCCTGTCAGTTGCAGCATGTGTCTGTCTCCTGAGGAGGTCATTACGGTTCCTTGCTGTGGCATGTCGGGACTGGCAGTCGATGAGTTGAGCATCGTACCCCGTTCTTGAGAGGGCATCCTTGAGAGTACTTCCAAATCACGACAGTTAAAAATCACACATCCCCAGGTTATAGTCCAACAAGTTTAATTGGAAGCACACTAGCTTTCGGAGCGATACATCATTGACAATCACCTGATGAAGGAGTATCTCTCCGAAAGCTAGTGTGCTTCCAATTAAACCTGTTGGACTATAACATGCTGTTGTGTGATTTTTAACTTTGTACACCCCAGTCCAACAACGGCATCTCCAAATCATAAAGAGACAGTGACAGAGATGTACAACCCTCACCTCCAACTTTCTTCATGATCCTTGGCAGGGCTGCTTCAGTTACTTCTCCACTGTTTGCTGTAATTTGTTCATGTTTTGAAGGGACTGGGGTGGACAAGGTCAAAAATCAAACAATACCAGGTTATAGTCAACTAGGTAAAAATAATGACTGCAGATGCTGGAAACTAAAGTCCAGATTAGAGTGGTGCTGGAAAAGCACAGCAGTTCAGGCAGCATCCGAGGAGCAGGAAAATCAACGTTTCGGGCAAAAGCCCTTCATCAGGAATACCTGATGAAGAGCTTTTGCCCGAAACGTTGATTTTACTGTTCCTCGGATGCTGCCTGAACTGCTGTGCTTTTCCAGCACCACTCTAATCTGGATACCAGTTTATAGTCCAACACGTTTATTTGAAATTGCAATCTTTCAGAACTCCATTTCATCCACACCTAATCTAATAATGACCCTGAAATCACTGACAATTGATGCAAAGAACCGCCTTGTTCACTAATGTCCTTCAGAGAAGGAAATCTGCAGAATTTGGAGATCTGAAATAAAAACAGCTGGAGAAGCACATCTGACAGCATGTGGTATTAACACTACACAGTTAATCCAGAAATTCATAGCTGAAAATGTGTTGCTGGAAAAGCGCAGCAGGTCAGGCAGCATCCAGGGAACAGGAGAATCGACGTTTCGGGCATAAGCCCTTGTTCAGGAATGAACTGAAGAAGGGCTTATGCCCGAAACGTCGATTCTCCTGTTCCCTGGATGCTGTCTGACCTGCTGCGCTTTTCCAGCAACACATTTTCAGCTCTGATCTCCAGCATCTGCAGACCTCACTTTCTCCCCAGAAATTCATAGGACATACAACATAGAAAAGTATAGCACAGACCAGGTCCTTTGGCCCACAAATTTGTGCTGAGGATTATTCCTAATGTAAAATAACCTCCACACCCCTCAACTCACTGCTATCCATGTGCATGTCCAGAGTCATTTAAATGTCCCTAATGACTCTGCTTCCACCACCACTGCTGGCAATGCATTCCATGGATTCACAACCTAACTCTGATGTCCCCTCTATACCTTCCTCCTAATATCTTAAAACTATGACCCCTCATGCCAGTCAGTCCTGCCCTGGGGAAAAGTCTCTGGCTATTGACTCTATCCATGCCTCATATTACCTTGTTTACCTCAATCAAGACACCTCTCTTTCTCCTTCTCTCCAGAGAGAAAAGTCCAAGCTTATTCAACTTCTGATCATAAGACAAGCTCTCCAGTCCAGGCATATCCTTGTAAACCTTCTTTGCACCCTCTCCAAAGCCTCTGTATCTTTTCTATAATAGGGCAACCAGAACTGGACACAATATTCCAAGTGTGGTCTCACCAGGGTCTTTTGTAGAGCTGTAGCAAAACCTCACAGCTCTTAAACTCGATCCCCCCTGTTAATGAAAGCCAAAACACCAAAAGCTTTCTTAACAACCCTATCCACTTGGGTGGCAACTTTGAGGGATCTATGTACTTGAACACCAAGATCCCTCTGTTCCTCGACACTGCCAAGAATCCTTTCAGCAATGAAACTCCACCCCACCCCCTTTTACTTCCCTCCCTGTCCTGTCTGAAGCATCAATATCCTGGAACATTTAGTTGCCAATCATCATGCTCTTCCTTCAACCAAGTCTCTGTGATTGCAATAACGTCATACTCCCAGGCAACAATCCAAGCCTGAGTTCGTATGAGGAAAGATTGAGACACTTGGGGCTGTTTTCAATAGAGAAAAGAAGGTTTAGGGGTGACTTGATTGAGGTGTACAAGATGATTAGGGGGTTAGATAGGGTTGAAAGTGTGAACCTTTTGCCGCGTATGGAGTCGGGTATTACAAGAGGGCATAGCTTTAAATTAAGGGGGGCTAGATATAGGACTGAAGTTAGGGGTAGGTTCATCACTCAGCGAGTCGTAAGTTCATGGAATGCCCTGCCAGCAGCAGTGGTGGACTCTCCCTCTTTATGGGCATTTAAGCGGGCATTGGATAGGTATATGGAGGATAGTGGGTTAGTATAGGTTAGGTGGGCTTGGATCGGCGCAACATCGAGGGCCAAAGGGCCTGTACTGCGCTGTATTCTTCTATGTTCTATGAGTTCGTCTGCCTTACACACTATACTCCTTGCATTAAAGTAGATACATTTCAGGCCACCAGTTCTTTTGCGCTCATCTGCTCTCTGCCTACTCTTCTCTTTATTAATGCTATCTTCATAATTCTTACAGTCTCCAGTCTCTACCTCGCTGCCTACTTGTCTTCTCTTCTGGCTCCCAGCCCCCTCCCCAACAGCAGGAGCAAATACTCCCCCAAGGACATTGGTTCTGGTCTGGTTCAGATGTAGACCATCCACTTTGTAATAGTCCCACTTTCCCCAGAACCCGGTCCCAATGTCCAACAAATCTGAACCCCTCCCTCCTACACCATCTCTCAAGTCATGTGTTCGTCCTGCCTATTTTTTCATTTCTACACTGGCTAGCACGTGGCACTGGTAGTAATCCCAAGATCACTACCTTTGAAGTCCTCCTCTTTAACTTCTCTCCTATCTCCCTGAATTCTTCTTTCAAGACCTCATCTCGTTTCCTACTTATATCGTTGGTGCCTATATGCACCAAGACAACTGGCTGTTCACCCTCCCCCTTTAGAATGGTCTGCAGCCGATCAGTGACATCCCTGACCCGAGCACCTGGAATACAACATACCATCTGGGAGTCCCGTTTTCGGCCACAGAACCGACTACCTACTCCCCTCACAATAGAATCCCTAATGACTATGGCACAACCAGTCTTTTTCCCGCCCTTCTGAACAGCAGTGCCCGCCACGATGCCATAATCCTGGCAACTGCTGCCCTCCCCTGGTGAGCCATCTCCCCCAACAGTATCCAAAATGGTATACCTGTTTTGGAGGGATATGACCATAGGGGACACCTGCACTGCCTACCTACTCTTTTTCTGCCTTTTGGTCACCCTCAGCAATTGTCTCCCTCAGCAATTCTAACCTGCGGTGTGACCAGTTCACTAAATGTGCTTTCCACGACCTCCACAGCATCGTGGATGCTCCACAGTGAGTCCATCCGCAGCCCCAGAGCCGTCATGCAGTCAAACAAGAGCTACAACTGGACACACTTCTTGCAAATGTAAGAGTCAGGAACGTTAGATACATCTCTGAGCTTCCACATCAAGCAAGAGGCACAGGCCACTGGTCTGAGGTCCCCTGCCATTGTAAGCTTAGCTTTATATGAACTAACTAAAACCAAACAATGCACTTAAATATATAAAAAAGAAAGATGAAGAAAAAAATAAAAGCCTTACCTTTCAGAGTCTTTTTCTTCCAGTTAGAGGAGGGGGGGCAGGAGGCGAATGCTGTTCCTCTGTAGTATCTTGGGGTTAGCCACAGCCCAAATGTAAATTAAGCCCTTACCTTTCCAGCAGTCCTCACTTCACTCCTCCTTCTCTACTCACAGCGCTGTAAAAATGGAGGCCCGACTCCCCAGATAAGTGCCTTTTTAAGTGGGAAAACTTACCCTTCTCAGCAGCCCTCACTTATGAATGAGCCTACCATGGGACCTTATGAAATGCCTTGCTGAAGTCCATATACACCACAAATACTGCTCGACCTTCGTCGACCTGTCTTGTCACCTCCTCAAAGAACTCAGTAAGATTAGTGAGGCATGACCAGCCCCTCACAAAGTCATGCTGACTACCTTTAATCATGCTATGCTTTTCCAAATAGTCATAAATCCTATCCCTCAGAATTCCTTCCAAACCCTTGCTGACCACAGACGTAAGACTGACTGGTCTGTAATTGCCAGGGATTTCCCTATTACCCTTCTTGAACAGAAGAACAGCATTCGCCCCCTTCCAATCCTCTGGTATGAACTCCTGTGGAGAGCGAGGAAGCAAAGATCTTTGCCAGCGGCTTAGCAACTTCCTTTCTCGCTTCCGGAGCAGCCTCGGATAAATCTGATCTGGCCCTGGGGACTTAGCAATCTTAATGTTTGCCAAAATTTCCAGTGTGTCAACTTCATCAATCTTGATCTGGTCAGGACTGTATCCCAGCTCCTCAAAGCTCTCATTCACAACAAGGTCCCTTTCCTTGGTGAAAACCAAAGCAAAAAACTCATTTAGGACTTCCCCTATCTGCTCAGACTCCACGCACGAGTTCCCTACATTATCCCTGATGGCCCTACCTTCTCCCTGATCATTCTCTTAATCCTCACGTATGAGTAAAATGCCTTTGGGTTCTCCCTAAACCTTCTTGCCAAGCCTTTTTCATGCCCCCTCCTGGCTCTCCTCAATCCATTTCTGAGCTCCTTTCTAGTAAGCCTGTAATCCTCTAAAGCTGTGCTAGATCCCTGCTTCCTCCACCTTATGTAAGCTGCCTTCTTCCTTTTGACGAGAAGCTCCTCTGTTCTCGTCATCCAAGGTTCCTTAATCTTACCCCTTCTTATCTGTCTCAGAGGAACAAATTCGTGCATCACTCGCAACAACTGCTCCTTAAATAATCTCTACATGTCTGTTGTGCCCTTCATGTGGAACAATTGCACCCAGCCTGTACTTCCCAACTCCTGTCTGATAGCGGCAATGTTTCCTTTTCCCCAATTAAATATCTTCCCTTGGTAAAAGCTCCTTTCCCTCTCCAAAGCTATGGTAAATGTGAGGCAGTTGTGGTCACTGTCACCAAAGCGTTCTCCCATCGCGAGATCTGAAACCTGCCCTGGCTCATTGCTGAGCACCAAATCCGAAATGGCCTCCTCCCCTCATTGGCCTGTCTACATACTCCCTCCTGGACACACCTGAGAAAACGGCTCCATCCAAACCATGTGCACTAAGGAGGTTCCAATTGATATTGGGAATGTTGAAGACACCCATAACAACAACCCTGCTACAAGTCTTTGCAGTGATATGTACTTCTTGTCAGATGTGGGAGTTTAAAGAGAGTTTAAGGGTTACTGCGGATTATATCTGCCATAAATGCTGTTGGATGTGAATCTCATCAGATCGAGTGGATCGGTTGGAGAGACAGATAGAAGTGATGAGGAATTTGCAACAGCAACAGTATGTGATGGATGGCAGTTATAAGAAGGGGGTAAAGTCTCAGGTACAGTCACATAGATGGGTTAACTCCAGGAAGGCTAAGAGAGGTAGGCACCTAGGGCAGGAGTCTATTGTGGATATACCCATTTCAAACAGGTATGCTGTTTTGGAAAATGTAGGGGGTGATGGATTCTCAGGGGAATGTAGCACGAACAGCCAATTTCCTGGTATTGAGACTGGCTCTAATGCAACGAGGGGTACCTCGGCTTCCAAGACATCAATTGTGTTAGGGGATTCTGTAGTCAGAGGTACAGACAGA
>NC_057716.1:109505174-109533650 GCF_004010195.1 Chiloscyllium plagiosum
CAGATGACACCAAAATTGGAGGTGTAGTGGACAGCGAAGAGGGTTATCTCAGATTACAACAGGATCTGGACCAGATGGGCCAATGGGCTGAGAAGTGGCAGATGGAGTTTAATTCAAATAAATGCGAGGTGATGCATTTTGGGAAAGCAAATCTTAGCAGGACTTATACACTTAATGGTAAGGTCCTATGGAGTGTTGCTGAACAAAGAGACCTTAGAGTGCAGGTTCATAGCTCCTTGAAAGTTGAGTCGCAGGTAGATAGGATAGTGAAGAAGGTGTTTGGTATACTTTCCTTTATTGGTCAGAGTACTGAGTACAGGAGTTGGGAGGTCATGTTGCGGTTGTACAGGACATTGGTTAGGCCACTGTTGGAATATTGCATGCAATTCTAGTCTCCTTCCTATCGGAAAGATGTTGTGAAACTTGAAAGGATTCAGAAAAGATTTACAAGGATATTGCCAGGGTTGGAGGATTTGAGCTATAGGGAGAGACTGAACAGGCAGGGGCTGTTTTCCTTGGAGCGTAGGAGGCTGCGGGGTGACCTTGTAGAGGTTTACATAATTACGAGGGGCATGGATAGGATAAATAGACAAAGTCTTTTCCCTGGGGTCGGGGAGTCCAGAACTAGAGGGCATAGGCTTAGGGTGAGAGTGGAAAGATATAAAAGAGACCTAAGGGGCAACTTTCTGATGCAGAGGGTGGTACATGTATGGAATGAGCTGTCAGAGGAAGTGGTGGAGGCTGGTACAATTGCAACATTTAAGAGGCATTTGGATGGGTGTATGAATAGGAAGGGTTTGGAGGGATATGGGCCGGGTGCTGGCAGGTGGGACTAGATTGGGTTTGGATATCTGGTTTGCAGATATCTGGTCGGCATGGACAGGTTGGACCGAAGGGTAGTGTCTCCCACCCATGCTCCTCCTCTAACCTAAAAAAAAAGTTGTGGAAGCCAGATTGACAAGGTAAGGTAACTAGTTTATTTCCTAATCCTTTTTTTAGTAGTCACTTTGGGAGTTAGAATAGTGGGAATGGAGTTTAGGGCAGTGGAATGTTCCTCCTGCAGAATGTGGGAAGGGTCACCACTAGTGTCCCTGCTGACTACATCTGTGGAAAGTGCACCCAGCACCAGCTCCTCGAAAACCGCGTTAGGGAACTGGAGCTGGAGTTGGATGAACTTAGGATCAATCAGGAGGCAGAGGGGGTTATTGACAGGACTTAGAGAGGTAGTCACTCCCTAGATAAAAGAAAAAGACAGATGGGTGACAGTTAGGGGACAGAAAGGGAACCGGCAGGCAGTGCAGGGATCCCCTGTGGCCATTCCCCTCAACAATAAGTATACCGTTTTGGATACTGTTGGGGGGGGGGGGATGACTTACCAGGGGAAAGCAGTGGGGCACCTGCTGCTCAGAAGGGAAGGGGGAAGAGGAGCAGAGCAGTAGTCATTGGGGACTCGATAGTTAGGGGGAACAGATAGGAGGTTCTGTGGGGACGAGAGAGACTCACGGTTGGTGTGCTGCCTCCCGGGTCCGTGATGTCTCTGATCGTGTTTTTGGGATCCTTCGGGGGGAGGGAGAGCAGCCCCAAGTCATGATCCACATTGGCACCAATGACATAGGTCGGAAGAGAGATGGGGACTTGAGGCAGAAATTCAGGGAGCTAGGATGGAAGCTTAGAGCTAGGACAAACAGAGTTGTTTTCTCTGGTTTGCTGCCAATGCCATGTGCTAGTGAGGTGAGGAATAGGGAGAGAAAGGAGCTGAACATGGGGCTACAGGGATGGTGCAGGAGGGAGGGTTTCGGGTTTTTGGATAATTGGAGCTCTTTCTGGGGTAGGTGGGCCCTCTACAAGCAGGATGGTCTTCATCTAAACCAGAGGGGTACCAATATCCTGGGTGGGAAATTCGCTAAAGCTATTAAGATGGATTTAAACTAATCCAGCAGGGGGATGGGAGTTTATTCCTGATGAAGGGCTTTTGCCCGAAACGTCGATTTTGCTGAAGCTCCTCGATGCTGCCTGAACTGCTGTGCTCTTCCAGCACCATTGATCCAGAATCTGGTTTCCAGCATCTGCAGTCATTGTTTTTACCAAAATTGTAGGATAGGTACAGAAGAAGATGAGAGTAGGGAGTTCCAAAATCAAGTACCTGACACTGGCAAGCGAGAACTTGGTTTGAAGTGTGTGGACTTCAACGCGAGGAGCATCCGAAATAAACTGGGTGTACTGGCAGCGTGGGTTGGTACGTGGGACTTCGATGTTGTGGCCATTACGGAGACATGGATAGAGCAGAGACAGGAATGGCTGTTGCAGGTTCCGGGATTCAGATGTTTCAGTAAGAACAGAGAAGATGGTAAAAGAGGGGGAAATGTGGCATTGTTGATCAGGGACAATATTACAGTTGTAGAAAGGATGTTTGGGGACTCGTTAACTGAGGTAGTATGGGCTGAGGTTAGAAACAGGAAAGGAGAAGTCACCATGCTGGGAGTTTTCTATAGGCATCCGAATAGTCCCAGAGATGTAAAGGAATGGATAGCAAAGATGATTCTCGATAGGAGTGAGAAAGGCAGGGTAGTTGTCATGGGGGACTTCAACTATCCAAATGTTGACTGGGATCACTACAGTACGAGAACTATAGATGGGTCAGTTTTTGTCCAGTGTGTGAAGGAGGGCTTCCTGAAACAGTATGTAGACAGGCATACAAGGGGTGAAGCCACTTTAGATTTAGTACTGGGTAACGAGCCTGGCCAGGTGTTAAATTTGGAAGTAGGTGAGCACTTTGGAGGCAGCGATCACAATTCTGTCAGATTTACTTTAGTGATGGAAAGGGATAGGTGTACTCCACAGAACAAGAGTTACAGCTGGGGGAAGGGAAATTACGATGCAATTAGGAAAGATTTAGGAAGCGTAGAATGGGGAAGGAAACTGCAGGGGATGAGCACATTAAAAATGTGGAGCTTATTCAAGGAAAAACTCCTCTGTTTCCTAGATAAGTATGTACCTGTCAGGCAGGGAGGAAAATATCGAGCGTGTGAGCCGTGGTTTACTAAGGAAGTGGAATCCCTGGTCAAGAAGAAAAAGGCTTATGTTAGGACAAAATGTGAAAACTCAGTTAGGGCGCTTGAGGGTTACAAGAAGGTCAGGAAAGACCTAAAAAGAGAGCTCAGAAGACCCAGGAGGGGACATGAGAAGTTGTTGGCGGATAGGATCAGGGTTAACCCTAAGGCTTTTCATAGGTATGTCAGGAATAAAAGAATGACGAGAGTTAAATTAGAGCCAATCAAGGATAATAGTGGGAAGTTGTGTGTGGAGTCAGAGGAGATAGGGGAAGCACTAAATAAATATCTTTCGACAGTGTTCACTATAGAAAATGAAAATGTTGGCGAGGAAGATACAGAGGTTGCATCTAGACTAGAAGAGATTGAGGTTCACAAGGAAGAGGTATTAGAAATACTGCAGAGTGTGAAAATAGACAAGTCCCCTGGGCTGGATGGGATCTATCCTAGGATCCTCTGGGAAGCAAGGGAAGAGATTGCCGAGCCTTTGGCATTGATCTTCAAATCATTATCTACAGGTATAGTGCCTGAGGACTGGAGGATAACAAATATGGTTCCCTTGTTCAAAAAGGATAGTAGAGACAACCCTGGTAATTACAGACCAGTGAGTCTCACTTCAGTTGTTGGCAAAGTGTTGGAAAAGGTTATAAGAGATAGGATTTATAACCATCTAGAAAAGAATAATCTGATCGGGACAGTCAGCACGGTTTTGTGAAGGGTAGGTCGTGCCTAACGAATCTTATTGAGTTTTTTGACAAAGTGACCAAACAGGTAGATGAGAGTAAACCGGTTGATGTGGTGTATATGGATTTCAGCAAGGCGTTCAATAAGATTCCCCACGGTAGGCTATTATACAAAATGCAGAGAAATGAGATTGTGGGAGACATAGCAGTTTGGATCAGTAATTGGCTTGCTGAAACAAAACAGAGGGTTGTAGTTGATGGAACATGTTCATCTTAGTGTCCAGTTACTAGCAGCATACTGCAAGGGTCGGTGTTGGGTCCACTGCTGTTTGTCATTTTTATAAATGACCTGGATGAGGGCTTAGAAGGATTGGTTAGTAAATTTGCGGACGACACTAAGGTCGGTGGAGTTGTGGATAGTGATGAAGGATGTAGTAGGTTGCAGAGAGACATAGATAGGATGCAGAGCTGGGCTGAGAGGTGGCAAATGGAGTTAAATGTGGACAAGTGTGAGGTGATACACTTTGGACAGAGTAATTGGAATGCAAAGTACTGGGCTAATGGTAAGATTTTTGGGAGTGCAGATGAGCAGAGAGATCTCGGTGCCCATGTACACAGATCCATGAAAGTTGCCACCCAGACTGACAGGGTTGTTAAGAAGGCATACAGTGTTTTGGCCTTTATTAATAGAGGGATTGAGTTCCGGAATCAGGAGGCTGTACAAAGCTCTGGTATGGCCATACTTGTTTTTATACAGTTCTGGTCACCGCATTATAAGGAGGATGTGGAAGCTTTGGAAAGGGTTCAGAGGAGATTTACTAGGATGTTGCCTGGTATGGAAGGAATGTCTTACGAGGAAAGGCTGAGGGCCTTGAGGCTGTTCTCGTTAGAGAGAAGGTTGAAAGGTGACTTAATAGAGACATACAAGATAATCAGAGCATCAAGTTTAAGTGCATTTAAGTCGTCATTGGACAGGCAAATGGACGTACATGGATTAGGTGGGATGGGCTTCAGATTAGTATGACAGGGCGGCACAACATCGAGGGCCAAAGGGCCTGTACTGCGCTGTAATGTTCTATGTTCTATGTCTGTTTCCATGCTGTACATCTCTATGACTCTATCTAGATTTTTCCAAAATCTGCCGGCCTATCAGTTTTTCAATCTCTCTACTGCTATTAGGGGGGTCTGTAGAAAACCCCCAATGTGGTGGCAGTTCCCTTGCTGTTGCTAACTTCCCCCCATACTGACTCAGTAGACAAACCTTCCTCAACAACTTCGTTTCTGTAGCTGTGATACATTCTCTGATCAGCAATGCTACACCCCCTCCTCTTTATCCACCTCACCTGTTCTTTTTAAATGTTCAAAACCCTGGAACATCAAGCAACCATTCCTGCCCCTGTGAAACCCACGTCTCCGTTATGGCCACAACATCATAGCCCCAAGTACTGATCCATGCTCTTAAGTTCATCACTCTTATTTCAGACATTCATTGCGTTAAAGCAGACACACTTTAACCGAACCCTTTGTTTAATAACGTAAGAAATCTTCCCAATACATTCACTACATCCTGTCACTGCCCCATCTGTAACTGTACCCCTCTCAGATATGTAGCTCTGATTCCCACCCCCTTGCCAAACTAGTTTAAACCTTCCTGAACCACACGACCAAATTTCCCACCCAGCATATTTGTGCCCCTCCAGTTCAGGTGCAACCTGTCCTTCATGTACAGGTCCCATCTTCCCCAGAAGGTATCCCAATGGTCTAGGTATCTGAAGCCCTCCCTCCTGCATCAGCCTCGCAGTCACGCGTTAAGCTGCATTTGCTGCCTGTTCCTCACCTCATTATCTCGTGGCACCGGTAGCAAACCTGAGATCACTACTCTGCTTGTCCTGCTCTTCAACTTCCAACCAAACTGTTTGTATTCACTTTTCAGATCCTCAATCCCTTTCCTGGTTATATCATTGGTGCCAATATGTACCACGATTTCTGGCTGCTCCCCCTCCTCCTTCAAAATCTTGTAAACCCGATCGGCAACATCCTGGACCCTGGTATCAGGGAGGCAACGTACCTTCTGGGAGTACTGTTCCTGACCACAAAATCTCCTGTCAATCTATCTATTGAGTCCCCTACCACTAGCGCTTTTCTATTCTCCCTCCTTCCCTTCGGAGCCTCAGTGCCAGAGACCTGACAACTACGGCTTCCCCCGATAGGCCGTCCCCGCCAGCAGTATCCAAAATGGTATACTTATTGCTGAGGGGAACGGCCACAGGGGATCCCTGCCCTTTCTGTTAGCTCCCTTTCCTCCCCCTGACTGTAACCCAGCTGTCCTTATCCGGTGTCTGGGGAGTGACCACCTCCCTGTACACCCTCGCAATTTCTCCCGCAGCCTCCGGATAATCCATAGTTCATCCAGCTCCTGTTCCCTAACTCAGTTTTCAAGGTGCTGGGAGTTGGGTGCATTTCCTGCAGATGTGGTCAGCAGAGACACGTGCACTGTCTCTCACTTGCCACCTTCTGCAGGAGGAACATGCGACTGCCCTATCAATCAGTCATACCTCGCTAATCTGAAAGCCTGCACAGGACTAAACAAAGGAAGAGAAGAAAATAAAAAGAGAAAACCTGAAAACCTACTGCGTTTACAGATTCTTACTAAAAGGTTAGAGGAAGTGGGTGGGAGGGAGGCCCCACGGTGTAGGGTCTCGGTTTAGATCTCACCCACTTAAAAATTTCCCAGTAGCCCTCGTTTCTCTCCACCCTCTCACCTCACCTCAGTTATTGTTCTGAGGACCCAGATTCAAATCCTGCCATGACAGATAAAGAAATTTTAATTCATTAAACATCTGGAATTAAGAAACTACAGATGACCATGAAACCATTGTTGGTTATCAGAAAAACCCATCTGGTTCACTAATCTCCTTCAGGGAAGGAACTCTGCCCACCTCACCTGGTCTGGTCTACATGTGACTCCAGATGTGGTTGTTTCTCAACCGAAGTCTGGAATGGCCGAGGAAGCTGCTCATTCGTACCAATCACTATGACGTCCCAGCACCGATCTGTGTAGTACATTGTTCAACAAAGGCTTCCAAATACAAAAAAAAAACCTCCACCATCACCCTTTGCCTCTTATTTGTAAGTCAACTTTAGATCCAATTTGCCAACTTACCTTGGATCGCATGGGCTCTTACCATGTGGGACCTTGTCAAAGACCTTACTGAAGTTCATGTGAACCACAACAACTGCACTACCCATGTCAATACATTGTCACATTTTCAAAACACTCTTATTAAATTTGCCAGACAGGATCTCCCTAGAACAAATCCATGTTGATTATCTCTTATCAATCCCTACCTTTCCAAGTATTGATTAATTGTCTACCTGATAATTTCTTTCCCAACAATACAGATGTCAGACTATCTGAACTATAATTAACTTGCCTATCACTGCTGCCCTTCTTGGACAAACGAACCACATTACCCATCCTCCAGTCATCTGGCACTTCACCTGTGGCCAAAGTATTAAATATCTCCACCAGAGCCACAGCAATCTCCTCCCTTGCCTCCCACTGCAGCCTGGGATACATTTTATCAGGCCCGGAGGAATTATAAACCGATACACCTGTTAAAACATCTAAAACCACTTCTGCCCAGCTACATCTCCTTTGTGAATTTGACCTCACCAACATCACTGGCTCCACGCACAGGTCACCTCCTTGTTCCATAACAGGCCCCTTTCTTACCCCGGCAATCCTCTTACTCTTGGATGTTGGGAGGATGTTTCCATTGGGAGGAAATCTTTGAGGAGAAAGTGAGGTCTGCAGATGCTGGAGATCAGAGCTGGAAATGTGTTGCTGGAAAAGTGCAGCAGGTCAGGCAGCATCCAGGGAACAGGAGAATCGACGTTTCGGGCATAAGCCCTTCTTCAGGAATGAGAAAAGTTTGTCCAGCAGGCTAAGATAAAAGGTAGGGAGGAGGGACTTGGGGGAGGGGCGTCGGAAATGTGATAGGTGGAAAGAGGTCAAGGTGAGGGTGATAGGTCAGACTGGGGTGGGGGCGGAGAGGTCAGGAAGAAGATCTCAGGTTAGGAAGGCGGTGCTGAATTTGATGGATTTGACTGAGACAGGGTGGGGGGAGGGGAAATGAGGAAACTGGTGAAATCCGAGTTCATCCCTTGTGGTTGGAGGGTTCCTAGCCGGAAGATGAGCCTGGGATACATTTTATCAGGCCCTGAGGAATTATAAACCGATACACCTGTTAAAACATCTAAAACCACTTCTGCCCAGCTACATCTCCTTTGTGAATACAGATGAGAAATAGTCATTTGACTTCACCAACATCACTGGGAGGAAAGACTAGGACTCAAGAGCACAGCCTTAGTGTAAAAGGAAGACCTTTTAGATCGGAGATATGGAGAAACTTCTTCAGCCAGAGAGTGGTGAATCTATGGAATTCACTGCCAAAGGAGGCTGTGGAGGCCAGGTCATTGAGTATATTTAAGACAGAGATAGATAGGTTCTTGAATATCAAGGGGATCAAGAGTTATGGGGAGAAAGCAGAGAACGGGGTTGAGAAACTTATCAGCCATGATTGAATGGCAGAGCAGACTCAATGGGCTGAATGGTCTAATTTCTGCTCGTATGTCTTATGAACTTAAGTCTAATTGGGCCTTGCTCCTGACTTTACATCTATTCTGTGCCCCATATCTCTGCTAAATCAGTTTAAAACCTCCCCAACTGCACAAACAAACTTCCCAGAAAAGATATTAGACCCATTCCAGTTCAGGAGCAGTCTATCCAGTTTGTACAGAACCCACTTATCCCAGAAACTGTCCCAATGATCCAAAAATCTAAAGGCCTCCCTCCTGCATCATCCTTTAACCAAGCATTCACCTGACCACTATCTTCTCGAACAATTAGGGACAGGCAATAAATTAGGTCTCGTATAATGGTGGAGGAGGAGAATGCCAAGTTCAGGCTCTTGAGCCCAGGATTCCTCTGCTCCTATTTCCATCTGCATTTCTTTTCCGTCATTTTCTTTCTGTGGCTTTTGTTGGCAGAGGGCAAGGGTGGATCCAACATGGAACCGGGCATCGGCAGCTGATATGTCAGCAGGGGTGATGTCAGTGAGGTGGTTGAAAAGATGGTGCCTGAATAAGAGTCGATCTTGATGTTTTCATTCGAAAGCAGACGGTGGCAATGCAGTAGTAGGAGCAGCATTGATTGCGGTGAACAGATGGTGCCTGTGGAATGGTGACTCTGACATTGCCTGCACTGCCACCTGCGTGGGACCCACCAATGTTGATAAGCCAGCTCAGGGACCATAATGGAGATGGTGGGATGAAGGTGAACTCTTTTTCAGCAATTTTTAAAATTTTTAAAATTCTTCAGTTATTCAAAATGGAGCCGAATCGTGGCAACATTTGAAGCTTTTCACAATACTTTACTGTATTGTTGACTGTAAAATACGTCACAATAAATCATTCATTCAAATGCTAGCTAGCTAACGAAGCCTACGTCCCACAAGTGAATAAAAATAAGTTAATGTTTTGAGTCCAATATGACTCTAGAAGTTGCTATCCTTACCTGGTAAACCCTATATATGATCTCCAAATTCATGGGTTACTGATATCAACTTTGTTGAAAATAAATTCTTAGGTATTAAAGGTATTAAGGGGTGTGGAGGGAAACAGTGAATATAACATTGTCCCAGTGGGTTAGCCATGATTATATAGTATGTCAGATCAGGCTGGAAGGACTCACTCCTTCAGTGTTGCTGGCCAAATCTTGGAACTTCCACTGTAACAGCATTGTGGATCTACCTACAGCACATGGATTACAGTGGCTCAAGAAAATAGCTCACCACTACCTTCTCAAGGGCAATTTGGAATAAATGTTGGCCCTACCAGCACCACTGTCCCATGAGTGAATTAAAGGAAAATCTGGGCTACATTTCATTTCTCTCAAGGGTCGATGCGTTATGAACTGATGTGATCCAAAGGTAAATTTTATAAAAATGATTACAGAGGAACCTCGATTATCTGAACAAAATGGACAGGCACTACTGTGTCCGGATAACTGATTGTTCGGATAATTGATTCAATGCCTTTCCTCTGGGGCTTGGAGTTTTCTGTTAAGTCCGCTCCCTGTTCAGGAGACAAGGCAGCAGCACACCACGCCACACGCGAGCCCCCACCCGCCCCGCCACTAACCTCGTCCAACACCAGCCCCTTACCCCCCACCCCATCCAACACCGCCCGCCGGGGGGGGGGGGGGGGGGGGGGGGGGGGGGGGGGGGGGGGGGGGGGGGGGGGGGGGGGGGGGGGGGGGGGGGGGGGGGGGGGGGGGGGGGGGGGGGGGGGGGGGGGGGGGGGGGGGGGGGGGGGGGGGGGGGGGGGGGGGGGGGGGGGGGGGGGGGGGGGGGGGGGGGGGGGGGGAGGGGGGGGGGGGGGGGGGGGGGGGGGGGAGGTTTAGGGTACACACCTGTGTTAAACTCCAGGGAAAGTGTGTGGGAATAGAGTGGGCGGGACCTCAGTCATTTGAAGATGGTGCCTGGGCTCCCAGTGCAGGACTGTTCTTGGCCGAGTTCACTTTTAATCAATATAAACAAAAGCTGCGATCAGTGTTGAAAACACGCCTTTGATGTAATGTTTCCATCGGGACCTCGAGGTCTCCTTCAGATAATCTGATATTCAGATAATTGATATTCGGATAATCGAGGTTCCTCTGTATATAGATTCATCTAAATATGAATTTGTCTGGAGGAAAAGGCATGGGGTCCAATAATGTTGGATCTGCAAGGAGCAAGGAGCTTCAATGGAGTCATGAAGCTTGGAAACCTTTGCAGAGGAGGTCAAGAAGCCCAGACTATGGGTGGAGTAAGATGATTGTATTTTTGAACTCAGAGAATTGGAGACCTGCCTGAGGAGCAACAGTCCAATGTGACTTTATAATTCTTCTCAGCAAAGTGCATGAGCTAAATGATTAGTTGGTATCTACCACCTCACCTCCAAAAAAGGGAACATAACCAGTCCAGGGAGACATCCCAGCGTCAACAGCTTGTGTTTGTAGAATAATTTTGGATTTAGAGCGCCATTTTGGACAATCTGTGACATTTCTTTCTTCATGAGTTTATGTGTGTTCATGTTTCTTTTGTTATCAAGGAATTTTAAGTATGCAAACTTTGTCAATAATTGTTGTATGTTTATTTGAGAGGGTCTGTAAACCAGTTATTTGTTGCTGTCTAAAGAAACTTAGCTGGTTTGTTCATACATTGAACCAGACACACACTAACATTATAGAATTGCCTATTTCACCAATCTGTTCAATTTAAATTTTGTTGTGATCAATGGAGGACTGGGACTGAAAAAAGAATGTAGCACACACCTCCAACCTAAGACATAACAACCTACACCATTTCAACACAACGTCACAGCCCCCTCACTCACACCCCCCCAAATTCCCATTAACGTACAACCACACCCCCTAGGTTGTTTCTAGATGATTTAGCACTTAATGCAGGTATAAAAACTATACATGCTCTTCACCAAATTTCTCCAGACTAACTGAGTCTTAGTTGCACTCCTTTGTAAAACATTGTTTCAGTTTATGACCATTTTTACTATACATTATTTACAAAATGTACTCATTTACACAAATATGTGCATTTTCTGGTTGAATTTCTTATTTCAAATAGAATCGCATTATTTGGTAAAATACTCCTCAATCCGTCTCTTTTTAGGGGGACTCTCTGTATCATTAGATTGTTGCGAAATTCCAGTGTCAGTGCAGAAGCTGCTTCCAGGATCGATGCCAGTGTCCCGGTGAGAATGAAGACAGACATCAGCAGCTTCAAGCAGAAGAGCTTCATCATCTATATCTTCAGAATCAAATGCTGTTTGGAGAAAATCAACCATTTTCATCTGTCTTGGACCCTATAGACAAATATAAACCAACTCAGATTCATCAAATAATAAAAATGGAAGTGACCAAAAGTCCAAAAGTCCAAATCCAAGTCAAAAAGCCTATATCTAAAGACCAAAACGAAGCCTCCATCTCCTCTCAAGATCCTGAAAGTCCCCTAGTCCTTGAAAAAATTTCCCACACAAGTCCAGGGCACACAAGCAGCTCAAAACTCTGGACTGTGTGGCATAGAAACACACAAACCAGGAACAAGAACTATGCCATAAAATTATAGTCATACAGCAGATGTTGTGAGGTTTCCTGCCTCAGCTACCTTTCCAGGGCAATCCACGTTCCCACCACTCTCTGTTTGAAAAAGGCTTTTAAAAAGCAGAGAACAAGGTAGGACTGATAAATTAAACTGCATTTATTTCAATGCAAGAAGCCTAAAGGGAAGGCAGATGAACTCAGGGTGTGGTTAGGAACTGGGATATCATAACAATTACAGAGACGTGGTTCAGGAATGGACAGGACTGGCAGTTTTATGTTCCAGGGTAAAGGAAGGATAGAAAGAGGGGCAAGGAGAAGGTGTAGTATTTTTTATTAAGGATAATATTACTGCTGTACTTAGGAAGGATATTCCTGGGAATGCATACAGGAAAGGTAATTGGGATTGAATGACAGACCGTACAATAGTCAGCAGGAAATTGAGAAACAAATTTGTAAGGTGATCTCAGTTGTGGATTTTAACTTTCCAATTAGACTGGGACTGCCATAGTGTTATTGGCTTGGATGGAGAGGAATGTGTTGTGTACAAGAAAATATCCTGATTCAGTATGTGGATGTACCTACTAGAGAAGGTGCAATGTTTAACCTACTGTTGGGAAACCAGGCAGGGTAGGTGACTGAGATATCAATGGGCTACTTTGAGGCTACTGACCATAATTCTATTAGTTTTAAAATAATGGTGGAAAAGAATAGACTGGATCTAAAAGTTAAAGTTCTAAAGGTCAATTTTGATGTATTAAGCAAGAACTTTCAAAAGTTGATGTGGAGCAGATGTTCGCAAATAAAAGGATGGCTAGAAAATGGGAACCTTCAAACATGAGATCATGAGAGTGCAGAAACAGTATGTTCCTGTTAGGGTGAAGGGCAAGGCTGGATGACTACAGAAACTGAAGTTTTACTAAAGAATAAGGAGGAAGCAAATATCAGGCATTGACAGTAGAGATCGAGTGAATCCCTGGAAAAATATAAAGGCATGAGGAGTATACTTAAAAGGGAAATCGGGAGGGCAAAAAGGGGACATGAGATAGCTTTGGCATACAGGGTTAAAGAGAATCCAAAAGGATTCCATAAAACATTAAGGACGAAAGGGTAACTACGGAGAGAGTAGGGCCCCTTAAAGATCAGCAAAGCTGCCTGTGTGTGGAACCACAGGAGATTCAGGTGATACTAAATGAGTATTTTGCATCAGTGTTTACTGTGTAGAAGAATAAAGAAGATAGAGAATGTGGAGAAATGAATAGCTTGAAAAATGACCATATTACAGAGGATGTGGTGCTGGAGTCTTAAAACACAAAGATGGATAAATCTTTGCATGTGTTCACTGAGGAGAGGAACATGATGAATGTTGAGATTAGAGATAGAAGTTTATTAGTCTGGATGACGTTGACATAAATAGGGAAGATGTGTTAGGTAGGCTAGAGGCTATTAAGGTGGACAAATCCCCAGGACTGAATGGGATCTATCCCTGGTTGCTGAGAGAGGCGAGAGAGGAAATAGCTTGGACCCTGACAGATATCTTTGTAGCATCCTTAAATACAGGTGAGATGCTGGAGGACTGGAAGGTTACTCATGTTGTCCCCTGAACAAGAAGGGTAGTAGGGATATTCCGGGTAACAACAGACCAGTGAGCCTGACGTCAGTGGTGGGAAAGTTGCTGGAGAAGGTACTGAGGGATAGGATCTATTTATATTTAGAAAAGAATGGGCTTATCAGTGATAGGCAACATGGTTTTGACCGGGGGATATCATGCCTTACCAACTTAATAGAGTTCTTTGAGGAAGTGACCAAGTTGATAGATGAAGATAGGGCTGTAGATGTCATATACATGGACTTTAGTAAGGCGTTTGATTAAGGTTCCCCCCATGGTAAACTGATTGAGAAAGTGAAGTCACATGGTGTGCAGGGTGTTCCAACTAGGTGGATAAAGAACTGGTTGAGCAACAGGAGACAGAATAGTAGTTAAAGGGGAGTTCTCGAAATGGAGAAAGGTGACCAGTGGTGTTCCACAGGGGTCAGTGTTGGGGCCACTGTTGTTTGTGATATACATAAATGATCTGGAAGAGGACATTGTTGATATGATCAACAAGTTTGCAGATGACAAGAAGATTGGTGGAGTAGCAGAAAGCATAAGGGACTGTCAAAGAATACAGAAGAATATAGACTGGAGAGTTGGGCAGAAAAGTGGAAGATGGGAGTTCAATCCAGACAAATGTGAGGTGATACATTTTGTGAAATCTAATTCTAGAGCAAATTATACTGTAAAAGGAAGAGCCTTGGGAAAAGTTGATGAGCAGAGAGTTCTGGGAGTGCAGGTCCATTGTACCCTGAAGATTGCTGCACAGGTGGATAGAGTGGTCAAGAAGGCATATGGTATGCTTGCCTTCATCGGATGGGGTATTGAGTATAAGAGCTGGCAAGTCATGTTAAAATTGTACAAGACATTGGTTTGGCCGCATTTAGAATACTGTGTACAGTTCTGGTTGCCACATTACCAAAAGGATGTGGACACTTTAGAGAGGGTGCAGAGAAGGTTTATGAGGATGTTGCCTGGTATGGAAGGTGCTAGCTATGAAGAGAGGTTGAGTAGGTTAGATTTGTTTTCATTAGAATACAAGGAGATTGAGGGGGGACCTGATTGAAGTTTACAAAATCATGAAGGGTGTAGACAGGGTAGATAGAGATAAGCTCTTTCCCAGGGTGAAGAATTCAATAACGAGAGGTCATGCTCTCAAGGTGAGAAGTGCAAAGTTTAAGGGGGATACACACGGCAAGTACTTTACACAGAGGGTGGTGTGTGTCTGGAATGTGTTGCCAGCAGATGTGGTAGAGGCAGGGACGGTAGATTCATTTAAGATGCGTCTGGACAGATGCATGAGTAGGTGGGGAGCAGAGGGATGCAGATGCTTAGGAATTGGGCGACAGGTTTAGATAGTAGATTTGGATCGGCTCAGGCTTGGAGTGTTGAAGGGCCTGTTCCTGGGCTGTAAATTTTCTTTGTTCTGTCTCCAAGACCTGATCAGGTGTACCATAGAACTCTGGGAAGCTAGTGATTGCTGGGCCCTTGCTGAAATATTTGTATCATTAATAGCTGCAGGTGAGCTGCCTGAAGACTAGAGGTTGGCTAATGTGGTGCCACTATTTAAGAAAGGTGGTAAGGAAAAGTCAGGGATCTATAGACCACTGAGCCTGACATCAGTGATGGGCAAATTATTGGAGGGAATTCTGTTGGACAGGATTTACAGGTATTTGGAAAGGCAAGAACTGATTAGGGATAGTCAACATGGCTTTGTTTGTGGAAAATCATCTCTCACCAACTTGATTGAGTTTTTTTAAGGAGTAACAAAGAGGATCGATGAGGGCAGAGTGGTGGATGTGATCTATATGGACTTCAGTAAGGTGTTTGACAACGATCCTCAATGTAGACTGGTTAGCAAGGTTAGATTACATGGAATACGGGGGGGGGGGGGGGGGGGGACCTAGCCATTTGGATACAGAAGTAGTTCGAAGGTAGAAGACAGAGTGGTGGTTGTTATGGACCAGGCCAGACCCCCTCAAAATATTTTAAAGAAGGTAGCCTAGACCCTAACTTTTTAAATTTTTTTTGAAGAAGATGTGAAGTGGATATTCCAACAGTAATGCAGCCAGTTCAAACCACTCAGCTTTAAACAAAACAAAATTTATTTAACCACTACAGATGAAACACGAACAAAAGAAAACAATTTAGAATAACAATTTATTTGAAAACCCAACCGACCCTATTGCCACATAATGAAGATGTTCTAATTCCTGCAACATCCTATAAACACACCCCTTGGCAAAAAGTAAATACAAACACAGGTTCTTACAAGCAGGAGAGATTTCAGAGAGAAAGTACAGGCAAGACTTCTGTTAAAACATGGAACCTCTTTTCACTGTGGCTGCTTCTCTGCTATCAGCAGTTTTCTTACTCCCTGCTAAAAATGAAACCAAAACTAGAAAAAAAAAACTGGAACCGGGTGAGCTGGTCACTCCCCTGCCATTGTTTAAAGAAGCCACTTCCAGACATATCAGCATCTCTGTATTTACGACCCCTCTAGAAAAAAACCAAGGACATATTAACCTTGTTAAAGGGGCAGCATCGTCACATAGTGGAAGGTTGCTTTTCAGACTGCAGGCCTGTGACCAGCGGTGTGCCACAAGGATCGGTGCTGAGTCCACTGTTTTTGTCATTTATATATATGAATATATATGAACATTGGAGGAGATGGACCAATGGGCAAGGAGTGGCAGATGGAGTTGAATTTAGATAAATGTGAGATACTGCATTTTGGAAAGGCAAATCAGGGCAGGACTTACTCACTTACTGGTAAGGTCCTGGGGTGTGTTGCTGAACAAAGACCTTAGAGTGTAAGTTCATAATTCCTTGGAAGTGGACTTACAGGTAGACAGGATAGTGAAGGTAGTGTTTGGTATGAGTGCCTTTATTAGTCACTGCATTGTGTATAGGAGTTGGGAGGTCATGTTATGACTGCATAGGACATTGCTTAGGCCACTTTTGGAATACTGTATGCAATTCTGGTCTCCTGCTGCTGGAAAGATGTTGTGAAACTTGAAAGGGCTCAGAAAAGATGTATAAAAATGTTGCTGGGGTTGGAGGGTTTGAGCTATGGGGAGAGGCTGAATAGGCTGGGGCTGTTTTCCCACCTCCTGACTTCCCAAAGCCTTTCTACTATCTGTAAGGCATGAGGCAGAAGTGTGATGAAACACTCTCTACTTGCTGGATGAGTGCAGCTCCAAGAACACTCAAGACGCTTGATATCACCCAGGGCAAAGCAGCCTGCTTTAATGGCACCACATCCACAAATGGAAGTCTGAACAGAGTGTAGAATGTTCGGGGATGGGGTAATCTTAAGGAAGCAATTTGGCGAACAATGAGAGGGCATGATGAGATACTGATGGGTAAAATGAGGGGAAAATCTCAAGATATTCTCTAAGTACATTAAGGGAAAGAGCAGGGCCCATCATGGACCAAGAGGGCATGGAGACAGACATGTTAACGTACTTCACATTTGTCTTCACTCTGAATGAGGAGGTTATGTAGGTTCAGAATTTGGGAAGCGGGGCAGTGAAGTTCTTGAGCAGATTGATATTATTTGGTGGGCTTGAAATAGGACAAATGCACATGTCTGAATGAGTTGTATCCCAAGTTGCTGTGGAGTCAAGGGAGGAAATTACAGGAGCTCTTTTAACTCCTTGCTGGCTAAACATTCAAAAGTACATGGATGAAAGCTTAGAATGTTATAACATTCAAGGTTATAGGACCGAAGGGTCTGTTTCCATGCTACACATCTCTATGACTCAAAGTGCTGGAAGGTGGGACTAGTGCAGATGGCTGGCGTAGATTCAATGGGCCAGAGGGTCTTTTCAGTCCTGTATAATTCTCCAATTCCCAGGACAATACAGGGCTAGATACAGAGTAAAGATCACTCTACACTGTCCTCACCAAACACTCCCAGTTCAGGTACAGAATGGGGCTATATGAGGAAAATACAGAGTTGAGAAACTGGTTATTTACCTGTCGAAAATAATCTGTTGTTTCAGTCTCTGCAAAGTTGTTTTCTGACAGACCAGCCTGTCCAAGAATCTTGACCTTTTCTTGAATTATGGGCCTGGAAATACATTGAGAACAGAGGTCAGTAAATTGCAGAGGAGCTGCATGGCACCTGACAGCAGATATTAGGTAACTCTCCTCAATTTCCACTACCTCCAACTCACTTTTATCTATTACCCTGTCCTGCTGAAATCTGAGCTAAGTTCTTGACATAGTGTCTATTCCAAACTCTTTTAATGAAGCTTTGCTTCTGATCTTTGAAACCCTCTTACTGATGGAGACGGGAATCTCCCTACCCAACACACCTCCCACCCCACCACCTGACCACAGCCCCACAGGTGCACCATGAGACATGGCCCTTCCCCACCCTGGGGCCCCGTGAGACCGGGCCTTTCCCACTTCCCCACCCTGGGGTCCCGTGAGACCGGGCCCTTCCCCGCCCTGGGACCGGGCTTTTCCCTACCCTGGGGCCCCATGGGACATTGCCCTTGCCCACCCTAGAGTCTGTGGGACCCGGTCTTTCCCCACCCTGGGGCCCCATGGGACCGGGCCCTTCTCCACCCTGGGGCCCTGTGGGAACCGGTCTTTCCCCACCCTGGGGCCCCATGGGACCGGGCCCTTCTGCACCCTGGGGCCCTGTGGGAACCGGTCTTTCCCCACCCTGGGGCCCTGTGGGACTCTTTGGTGCTCTATGTGAGTGAACTGCCCCCAACCATGATGCCCTGTTTGGGATATATGATAAGTGCCTGCAATCTGCTGTACATTTGAATATGGGACCATTTAGCCAACAGAGACCAATTTGGAACGAATCCACACAGACTAAGCAGCAATCTGGGTAGAGAAAGCTGACAGGGGATTGAAATGTCAAAAACCTGAATCTGGACAGAGTGGATAGGGAGAAACTATTCCATTGATGGAAAGCTCAAGAACCAGAGGGCACAAATTTAAGGTAAATCAAATAACCTACCCCCCATCCCTAAACTTTCTTCTCAGCCCTCCCTCTCCCTTCCACTCCTCCCAGCCACCTACCGTATTCCTTCTTCCCCTTGACCAACCGGATCATACCCTCTACTAGTCTTCAGCTGTCCTCACATCACCACCCCGCGCCCACCACCCCCTTTATCTGCAGTTCCCCCTACACCCACACCCCAGTCCTGAAGAAGGGTTACTCCTGAAACGTTAACTTATCCACCTGCTGATGCTGCCTGCCTTGCTGTGTTCCCCCAGCCTCCTGCCTGTCCCTCCTGATGCTGCCTGCCTTGCTGTGTTCCCCCAGCCTCCTGCCTATCTTGGATTCCAGCATCTGCAGTTTGTTTGCCTCAAAAGAAGCAATGGCAATGTGAGGAAAAACATTTTTCATAAGGTGAGTGGTTAGTGTATGGAAAGCACTTGAAGTCTAGAATTTTATAGAATAGATGGAGGCCATTTGACCCATTGTGTCTGTACTGGCTCCTGAAAGAGCTACCCTGCCAGCTCACTTCCTGCCCGTGTGATGGAGGCAGGTTTAATTAAGGCATTAAATAGAACTGGATCATTACTTGAAGATGACTAGGCAAGGAAGCAACATGGTAAGTGGTAGTAAGTTAGCTGCTGTTTTGGGGAGCTAGGATAGGAGTGATGGACAGATGGAGAAAGTGAGGTCTGCAGATGCTGGAGATCAGAGCTGAAAATGTGTTGCTGGAAAAGCACAGCAGGTCAGGCAGCATCCAGGGAACAGGAGAATCGATGTTTCGGGCATAAGCCCTTCTTCAGGAATGAGGAAAGTTTGTCCAGCAGGCTAAGATGGACAGATGGCCTCCTCCTGTGCTGTAACCAATTTTTCATTCCCGCTCAGTGTGGAACTGAAACCTGAGGGTTCATGAATGTGCAGGTGACTTTCTGGAGTTCAGTTTCCTAATGACAGCCAGGGAAAGGAGGCAAATGAAGGCAAAATGGACAAAGCCAACTCACACCAAACAGAATCATAAAGTAATGGAGCAAGGAAACAGATTCTTTGGTCCAACTTGTCCACACTGACCAGATATTCCAATCTGACCTAGTCCCATTTGCCAGCATTTAGCCCATATCTCTCTAAATCTTTCCTATTCATATACCCATCCAGATGCCTTTTAAGTGATGAGATGTGGAGGTGCCGGTGTTGAACTGGCGTGGACAAGGTCAGAGGTCACATGATGCTAAGTATGCTATTCTTATCAGGGTGTCTTTCAGCATCTTTAGGTGCCCATCGCATTCTCCTTGTCGGAGTAGATCCTGTGTATTTGCAGGGCTTGTACCTAGGGGATGGCTTCTTTACCACGTTTTGAGTGGAAGCTAGAGAAGTGCAGCGTTGTGAGGTAATCTGTGAGCTTGCGGTAGAATGAGGTATTGAGGTGTCCATCCTTGATGGAGATGAGCGTGTCCAAGAATAAGGAGAAAGTGAGGACTGCAGATGTTGGTGATCAGAGCTGAAAAATGTGTTGCTGGAAAAGCGCAGGAGGTCAGGCAGCATCCAAGGAGCAGGAGAATCAACGTTTCGGGCATATGCCCTTCTTCAGGAATGAGGAGGGTGTGCCAAGCAGGCTAAGATAAAAGGTAGGGAGGAGGGACTTGGGAGAAGGGTGTTGGGAATGCGATAGGTGGAAGGAGGTTAAGGTGAGGGTGATAGGCCGGAGAGGGGGTGGGGGCAGAGAGGTCGGGAAGAAGATTGCAGGTCAAGAAGGCAGTGCTGAGTCTGAGCGTTGGGACTGAGATAAGGTGGGGGGAGGGGAAATGAGAAAGCTGGAGAAATCTGCATTCATCCCTTGTGGTTGGAGGGTTCCTAGACGGAAGATGAGGCGCTCTTCCTCCAGGCGTCGTGTTGCCATGGTCTGGCAATGGTGGCAGCCAAGGACCTGCATGTCCTTGGCGGAGTGGGAGGGGGAGTTAAAGTGTTCAGCCACGGGGCAGTTGGGTTGTTTGTGCAGATGTCCCACAGGTGTTCTCTGAAAGTAGGCTGCCTGTCTCCCCAATGTATAGGAGGCCACATCAGGTGCAGCGGATGCAGTAAATGATGTGTGTGGAGGTGCAGGTGTCCAAGAATAAGGCTGATTCTGAAGAGTAGTCCATGGCAAGTCTGATGGTGGGATGAAATTTGTTGATATCGTTGTGTAGTCGTTGAAGTAATTCCTCGCCATGAGTGCAAAAACAGGATACGATACGATACTTATCAATCACCAGTTCCGACATGCCACAGCAAGAATCTTCAACACCTCCTCAGAAAACTTACACAGGATAATCACCGATAGAGTACCCTTTGTCATCCAGTACTTCCCTGGAGCGGAGAAATGACGCCATGTTCTTTGCAGCCTTCAACACGTCCTCGATGACAACGAACATCGCGCCAAGGTCATCCCTACACCTCTACACAACCGATAAACCTTCAACAAACCATTCTTTGCAGCAAACTACTCAGCCTTCAGGACAACAACCTCACACAACCCTGCCATGGCTATCTTTGTAAGACAGTCCAGATCACTGACACGGATACTACCATTATACATGGGAACACCACCCACCTCATACACAACAGATACTCATTTGACTTGGCCAAGGTGATCTCTCTCACACGCTGCAGTTAAGGATGCCCCAAGGCATGGTATATTGGTGAGACCTGCAGACGCTATAACAACGGATGAATGGACACTATGCAACAATTGCCAGACAGGGATGTTCCCTCCCAGTCGGGGAACAATTCAGCGATCAAGGAGTTCAGCTGCTGATCTTTGGGTAAGCATGCTCCGAGATGGCCTCCGAGACACATAACAATGCAGAATTACCAAGCAGAAACTGATAGCCGAGTTCTGTACCCATGAAGATGACTTCAACTGTAATCTTGGGTTCATGTTGCGCTACGTGAAAATCTGTAAAATGTCGCGTATCTATAAAATCTTTTTTACTATTCTGTTTTGACACCATCACCTTGATAACTTGTTATAATCTCTCTACCTTAATTCATGTGTATAGTTTTGGATTACTCATTACTTTGGTTAGACCCTCAGCATGGAACTCTGATGCCTATCATTTTGTTCCAGCCGAAAGATTGCAGACGCTGTAAATCAGAAACAAAAATAGATGTTGCTGGAAAAGCTCAGCTGGTCTCGTAGCATCTGTGAAGAGAAATCAGAGTTAATGTTTTGGGTCTGGTTAACTTTCTTCAGATTGGTTATTCCAGCCATTTGGTTTGTCTCCAACACCATCTTATTTTTAACGTTGTGCAATTACCTTGCTGTCTCAATTAAACAGATCATAGGCTATCCCTTCACTTTCTACTCAGTTGTTGACACTTTACTCACACCGTCTGACACTTTTGATCACTTTCAAAGATTTGTTAATCAGCCTATCGACACTCTATTTACACCAATTATACTATTTTTTGATCTCTCTGCCTATAAATTCTGTGCTTGTGTGCTTCCCTTCACTTCACCTGACGAAGGAGCAGTGCTTCGAAAGCTTGTGATTTCAAATAAACCTGTTGGACTATAACCTGATGTTGTGTCACTTCTGACTTTTCAAATGTTGTATCTACCTCTACCACTTCCTTCGGTAGCTCATTCCATCCTTTGCATGAAAACGTTGCCCCTTGGGTTATTTTTAAATCTTTACTCCCTCACGTTAAAACTATGTCCTCTAGTTTTGAACTGCTCTCACCCTAGGAAAAAGACCTTGGATTCAGAACTAAGTGTGTTGATGCAGCTGGGAAATCTGTCTTTGTCTCTGTCATATAGTATGCAGTCAACTTTCCTCACCAGAGATAATCATCAGCAGTGCCTCGAGCAACCAAGTAATGAATATCTACACAGTTTGACTGCCCTATGCGATGAACTCTGTCTTCAGCTTGAAAGAGGATCTGCAGAGTCAAAATAAGAGAGGGCAACATATCAAAAAAGGAATGAAATCAGTGGCCCTGAACATCATATCTAAAATCAAACAACTGCCCAGCTGGGAGATACCCAATCCCAGGTACTGAAACTAGACAATGTTCCAGTTATACAACCCATTCAACAGAATGTTTCTCGTCAAACTCAGTATCATTTCCTTCAGAGGTCAGTTTTGAAACGTTATGTCTTTAACTCCCACTCCGGAGACTTGTGCAGCACACCATAAGTAAAATAGGTCTTACATTAAACATTAAATATTGCTGGTTGTTTCCACCTTAGTGTAATTCATTGTTGGGGTGGCATGGTGGCTCAGTGGTTAGCACTACTGCCTCACAGTGTCAGGGACCTTGGTTCAATACCAGGTGACTATTGGTGTGGAGCTTGCACATTTTCCCCATGTCTACGCGGGTTTCCTCCGGTTTCCTCCCATTATCCGAAAATGTGCAGGTTAGGTGAATTGGCCGTGCTAAATTACCCATGGTGTTCAGGGATGTGTAGGTTAGGGGCATCACACTGGGTAAATATAGGATAATAGAGTAAGGGAATGGGTCTGGGTGGGTTACTCTTCGGAGGGTTGGTGTGGGCTTATTGGGCCGAAGGACCTGTTTCCACACTGTAGAGATTCTATGATTCTCTATAAATATAATTAAATACTGTTTCCCATTATTATCCTCCACTACAGCCAAAAGTAAACACTAACGAAAGACAAACGTATGAGGAAATTTATCATATTAAACTATATTTAAAAAACAGATTTAAACTCTCCTTGTTAAACTGAACTCTCACTTACACCAGGGTTCCAGAAAAGTTCAGCAATGATGACCAGATCAGCAGAGGATAAAGTCAAGCCCATATTGGCAGCTGTGATTGACAGCACAGCTACACAGCGTTGCTCAGAAAACTGGAACTGGTCACATAGGGACTGGCGATCGGAGGAGGAAGTGGAGCCATCAATACGGATAAATTTAACTTTCTGCGAACAAAATTAATAATTGTGTTATTCACACTTGGTTTCACAGCACAAGGTCAATCCACACATTATCTGTAAAGTGTGGACCCCAAAACTGAATGAAATATCAAAATTTAAATGATTTAGAAAGATTTGGTCTAATCTTGTGACCTATACCTCTATTAAAGCCAAGGATTCATGTGCTTTTTAACAGCCTTCTTACCTTATCTAGCCACCATTGATGTATGTATATTCCTGGTGATGTCGTTCCACTTTCTTCATTATAATTCATATTACCTGTACTCATTCTTCCTAACAGATCATTTCATTCTTCTCTTTCCTTTCTATGGATTGTTACCTTCTTATAGAGGAGTGGCTGGAGTACTCCATTGATCTTGAGAGAGATGTTGTGAGGAGTTCTCAATTCTTGGCAGGGCCACCCATTCTGATAAAGTCAGAGGGAGGAAGCAAAGTGCAACCTAGTACAATGCCTCAACAATAAGTCAGCAAAAATAATTTATGCGATATTAACGGTTGCAATTGCAGCTGAAGGATGCAGCAGTCGACAGAACTCCAATCATTAATGTTACCCTGCCACTGGTACTGGGTCTCTCACAGTGGCACACACACACACATAACACTGATGAGGTGTTGGATTGAGAGATCTGGAAGTTCCTAGGTACAGACAGTCAATAGATGGTGGAGTTTGTTCCACTCTTGGAATAGGAACAGGAGAGCATACAGCAGCTTACTTACAGACAACCCTCTTCAGGATTCACTGTGCTCACCCCAATGGGGGAATAGGTTAGAAAAGGTGCCCTAAAATGTTTGTTCAGTCACCAACTTGGCTGGAAAACTGCATCCAGTGGGCTCCTCTACCTGTGGTCTGAACACCAAAGTCAAAGTCAAACTCAAACTCAATCTCGGAACCTGGAATATATGAACCCTCATGGACAATGAGCAAAACAATAGTCCAGAACAAAGAACTGAGGCACTTCAACATTTACTTCGCTGACCTGGAGGCGACTCAAAGAGAAGGTGAAGGTCAGCTGATGGAAAAAGGTGCTGTTTACACTTTATTTGAGAGGAGAACCAGAGGATCAACCCAGGAAGCATGAATTTGGATTTGCTTTTAAGAACAAACTTGTCAATTGACTCTCAGAAGTCCCTGTTGGCATCAACGATCACCTCATGACTGTCTGTCTACAATGTGCCACAAACCAGCAGGCAACAGTTGTGATTGCCTCTGCTCCAAACCTTTATGTCACAGAGGAGTCCAAAGAATGCTACTCCATATCGTCAACACCATATTCACCAACATCCCTAATGAAGATAAAATTATCCTTCTTGAAGACTTTAATGCAAGTGTTGGAAAGGAGGTCTAACTCTGGAAAGGCCCCATCCGAAAGGAAGAATCATCTGCTACAATAAACTATTCTGCCAAAAAGACAAGTTCACAACTTCTTGGAAGCATTAATGATCAAAGCACTACCACATGGTCAATTATAAATCACACAATGCCAGGTTATAGTCCAACAGGTTTATTTGGAAGTACTAGGTTTTGGAGTGCTACCTGGTCAACAACACGTTCAATTATATCATCCCTCAATCCTAAGATCCAAAGAATGTCCTCATTACCAAAGCAATGACCAGTGCAGATGACTGCTGGTCAGACGACCAGTTATCTGCTCCTCAGTGTCTATCAAATGCCACCAGAAGCAGCTGAAGATAACAGAACAGTTCAGAAAAGTGGGCGGCACGGTGGCACAGTGGTTAGCACTGCTGCCTCGCAGCGCCAGAGACCCAGGTTCAATTCCCGACTCAGGCGACTGACTGTGTGGAGTTTGCACGTTCTCCCCGTGTCTGCGTGGGTTTCCTCCGGGTGCTCCGGTTTCCTCCCACAGTCCAAAGATGTGCAGGTTAGGTGAATTGGCCATACTAAATTGCCCGTAGTGTTAGGTAAGGGGTAAATGTAGGGGTATGGGTGGGTTTCGCTTCGGCGGGTCGGTGTGGACTTGTTGGGCCGAAGGGCCTGTTTCCACACTGTAATCTAATCTAATCTAATCTAATCTAATCTAATCTAAAAAAGGAGTTCTGAAAAGAGTTACTGGACCCAAAGCATTAATCTTGCTTTCTCTCCACAGATGCTGCCAGACCTGCCAAGTTTTTCCAGCAATTGGTTTCATTTTTGTTCAGAAAAAGGCACTGCATTGAGAGACATCAAAGCAGACCAGTGAACTTCCACCAATGTCTTTACCAAAATCTCCAGAGAGTTCATTTTAATGGAGTGGAGGAAATCTGGAAAGAGCTGAAGACAGCCATCATCTTTTGCTATGAAGAAACCAATGGACACAAGACCAGAAAATATTAAGACCACTTTGACGAGAATGACCACATCATTAAAGACCTCGTTGACAAGAAAAGGAAAACTCTCTGAGCCTAGCAAAACAACCATCACCAGCAAGGCAAAGAGAGAACTCACCAAACAGCAAAAGGTGGAGTTACAAAGAAAACCGAGGAAAATCAAGAACCAACGGTGGACTGAGAAAGCTAAGGAGCTGCAACTCATTGCTGACAAGCTCTACACTCTGGGTTTCTTCAGTGTCACCAAGTCGATCTATCCAACACCTGTGGCCTCAATCTGATGAGGTAAAAACAATGACTGCAGATGCTGGAAACCAGATTCTGGATTAGTGGTGCTGGAAGAGCACAGCAGTTCAGGCAGCATCCAAGGAGCAGTACTGATCCTCGGATGCTGCCTGAACTGCTGTGCTCTTCCAGCACCACTAATCCTCAATCTGATGAGGAGGAATCTTTTGAGAGACAGAGTAAACATCAACCTCCAATGGAGAGAACACTTCAAAGAGCCACAACACAAGTGTCAATAAGGCAAATGTGAGGAAGTTCTCTAACTCTCCATTAAGGTGATCTTGGATTCCCATCTAGTGTAGCAGAAGCATCCATTAGACATTTGAAGAATGGATAAACCACATGAGTAGATGGGATTTCAGTGGAGATTTTCAAAATTGGAAGGGCAAAGCTCAATCATCTCCATTAACTGTTCTAGGACAAAGAATGTTTTTTTAAAATTCTTCCTGCTGAAGTGCAAAATCTCACATTTTTTCTACATTTCAATCCATTTGCCAAGTTTTTGCCCACTTGCTTGTCAAGATCCCTCTGCAGATTATTTGTGTCATCCATAAACTTGACAATAGTAATTCGCTTTCCCCATCTGAGTCATTCAAATATATTGTACATAATGGTGGTCCCAGCACTGATCCCTGTGGCTCTCCACTAGTTACAGGTCACCAGCCTGTCTACATATCCCAATTCTATGAGTTCTATTTAGCTAATCAACCCTCTATCCATGCTAATTTATTATTTCCAATACTAAGGCTGTCATCTTATTAAGTGGCCTAATGTGTGGAACCTTATCAAATGCCTTCTGGATTCGGCAAGATGGCGGCGATTCTGTAGGACAGCTCTGCCTAACAGCCAAGGCATACTGGTGTTTTTTGCCATCCCTGGCCAACTTATGTGGTGGAAATATTAGTTTAAAACCTTATAGAACACATATTTGTTAATATTTGGGAGTGGGAGAGATGCCAAAGGGAAAAGGAGCAAGCAAACAGCAGTAGGGAGGACACTCCCCTGTAGCACCTACAACACCAGAGACTGCAGCAGCAGCAGCCTCTCCCGAACCCCCCGGGGACCTGACAGACTCACAGGAATTGGCTGCGGTGATGGAGAGACTTATCTTGAAAGTTGCGGCTGCGATTGAGGAAATCTGTGGGGAGATTCATGCCCATGTCCAACCAATTGCATCCATGTTGCAGAAGCATGAGCAGGAGATCCTCTCCTCGGGGAGAGGCTGGAGGAGGTGGAGGGTCGAACTAAGGCCTTGGAAGCTGCAATGGAGTCCTCAACCAGTCGGATCCACGTGCTGCAGCGAGAGGTGCAGGTCTTGCAAAACCATATCGACGACCGCGAAAATAGAGGTCGGATCTCCGAATTGTCGGGCTCCCTGAAGGTTAGAGATTTCATCCAGAAGAAGAGTGCGAGCAGCAGCGGAGGTAAGATGAACTCGGAAGACTGCAGCTAAGGTAAGGCAGTTTTTATTTTAAAATTACTTACCGGTAGCGGACAGTGGTGTTTTCCCTTTCACAGAAGGAGCGGGAGCAGCGGAGGAAGTGACGAGGACCAAAGGGGCAGCCGGGAAGGAAAGCAATGACCATTATATATCAGCAAGACGGCTAAACCTGAGACTCTACTACTGTTGAGTTTCCCACTCGCCCTCCTCCTCTAACCTAGTTAATAAGGTAAGGTTCATTCTAAACTTCCTCTATTGAATATAAATTTGTTATTAATTTTATAGCAACTTGAACTAAGCTTTCCAATTTAGTATTGAGTGGGTGTTCAGATAAGAGCTGAAAATGTGTTGCTGGAAAAGCGCAGCAGGTCAGGCAGCATCCAAGGAGCAGGAGAATCGACGTTTCAGGCATGAGCCCTTCTTCAGGAATGAGGAAAGTGTGTCCAGCAGGCTAAGATAAAAGGTAGGGTGTTCAGATAAGCCGGGTATGGATGCTAGGGCAGTTGCTTGCTCCTCCTGCAGAATGTGGCAGGTGGGAGACATGGCACACGTCTCCGCTGGCTACATCTGCGGGAAGTGCACCCAACTCCAGCTCCTTGAAAACCGTGTTAGGGAATTTGAGCTGGAGCTGGATGAACTACGGATCATTCGGGAGGCTGAGGGGGTAATTGAGAGGAGTTACCAGGAGTTGGTCACTCCTAAGGCTCAGGGCTCGGATAGATGGGTTACAGTTAGGGGGAGGAAAGGAAACAGACAGACAGTGCAGAAGTCCCCTGTGGACATCCCCCTCAGCAATAAGTATACCGTTTTGAATATTGCTGGGGGGGGGGATGACCTACCAGAGGAAAACCATAGCAGTCTGGCACTGAGCCTGACACTGTGGCAAAGAAGGGAAGGGGGCAGAATAGAAAAGTACTCGTGGTAGGGACTCGATAGTTAGGGGAATCGACAGGAGATTTTGTGGTCAGGACCGGGATTCCCGGAAGGTATGTTGCTTCCCTGGTGCCAGGGTCTGGGATGTCTCCGATCGGGTGTAT
>NC_057716.1:109535110-109559073 GCF_004010195.1 Chiloscyllium plagiosum
GGACTTCAGCAAGGCATTTGATAAGGTTCCCCATGGTAGGCTCATTCAGAAGGTCAGGAGGAATGGGATACAGGGGAACTTAGCTGTCTGGATACAGAATTGGCTGGCCAACAGAAGACAGCGAGTGGTAGTAGAAGGAAAATATTCTGCCTGGAAGTCTGTGGTGAGTGGTGTTCCACAGGGCTCTGTCCTTGGGCCTCTGTTTTAATTTTTTTTAATGACTTGGATGAGGTGATTGAAGGATGGGTCAGCAAGTTTGCAGACGACACAAAGGTTGGAGGTGTCGTTGACAGCATAGAGGGCTGTTGTAGGCTGCAGCGGGACATTGACAGGATGCAGAAGATGGGCTGAGAGGTGGCAGATGGAGTTCAACCTGGATAAATTCGAGGTGATGCATTTTGGAAGGTCGAATTTGAAAGCTGAGTACAGGATTAAGGATAGGATTCTTGGCAGTGTGGAGGAACAGAGGGATCTTGGTGTGCAGGTACATAGATCCCTTAAAACGGCCACCCAAGTGGACAGGGTTGTAAAGAAAGCATATGGTGTTTTGGCTTTCATTAACAGGGGTATTGAGTTTAAGAGTCGTGAGATCTTGTTACAGCTCTATAAAACTTTGGTTAGACCGCACTTGAAATACTGCGTCCAGTTCTGGTCACCCTATTATAGGAAAGATGTGGATGCTTTGGAGAGGGTTCAGTGCTGCTTGGACTGGAGGGCTTATCTTATGAAGAGGGGTTGACTGAGCTCGGACTTTTTTCATTGGAGAAAAGGAGGAGGAGAGGGGACCTAATTGAGGTATACAAGACAATGAGAGGCATGGGTAGAGTCGATAGCCAGAGACTATTTCCTAGGGCAGAAATGGCTAACATGAGGGGTCATAGTTTTAAGCTGGTTGGAGGAAAGTATAGAGGGGATGTCAGAGGTGGGTTCTTTACACAGAGTTGGAATGCGTTACCAGCAGCAGTTGTGGAAGCAAGGTCATTGGGGACATTTAAGAGACTGCTGGACATGCATATGGTCACAGAAATTTTGAGGGTGCATACATGAGGATCAATGGTCGGCACAACATCGTGGGCTGAAGGGCCTGTTCTGTGCTGTACTGTTCTATGTTCTATATCTATAGAAAGCTTTAGGGATCTCCTTTGTTCTATTTCTTAAAGACTGTTCGTGTCCTCTCTTTGCTCTTCTTAACTCTCTTTAAATCGTTCCCAGCTGATCTGTAACGCTCCATCGCTTCATCTGTACCATCTTGCCTCATCAACATATAAGCCTTCTTCTTCTTCTTAACGAGAGATGTAATTTCTGCAGAAAACCACGGTTCCCTTACCTTATCACTTCCTCTCTGCCTTGACAGGGACATACCTATCAAGGAAACGCAATATCTGTTCCTTAAACCAGCTCCACATTTCGATTGTCTGCATCCCATGCATTTTGCTACCCCATTCTATGCATCCTAATTCTTGCCTAATTGCATTACAATTGCCTTTGCCCCTTCGATAACTCTTGACCTGGGGCAATGTACCTATCCCTTTCCATCGCTAAACTAAACGTATCTGAATTATGGTCACTCTCTCCAAAGTGCTCACCTACAACTAAATCAAACACCTGGCCTGGTTCATTACCAAGCACCAGATCCAGTGTGGCCTCCCCTCTTGTCGGTCCTTCGACATATTGTGTCAGGAAACCCTCCCGTACACAACCTGATCCAACCGACGTAGTAGAGCTATAATATTTCCAGTCAATGTTGGGGAAGTTAAAGTCCCCCATAATGACCACCCTGTTCCTTTCACTCCTACTCAGAATAATTTTGCTAATCCTCTCTTCCACCTCCCTGGAACTCTGTGGAGGCCTATAAAAAATCTCCAAGCAGTCTGACCTCTCCACTCCTGTTTCTAACCTTAGCCCACACTACCTCAGTAGACGAGTCCTCATCAAAAATTCTCTCAGCCACCTTTATACTATCTTTGACTAACAAGGCCACGCCTCCCCCTCTTTTATCGCCTTGCCTGTTTTTAATGAAAGGTCTACACCCTGGAACCTGCAACATCCATTCCTCACCCTGCTCTATCCATGTCTCCGAAATGATCACAACATCAAAGTCCCAGGTACCTATCCATGCTGCAAGCTCACCTACCTTATTTCGGATACTTCGGGCGTTGAAGTAGACACACTTCAAACCAGTTTGCTGTCTGCCAGCACATTCCTGTGACCCTAAAATCCTGTCCCTGTCCTCCCTACTCTCATCCTCCTGTGCACTGCAACTTCACTTCAGGTTCCCATCCCTCTGCTGAGCTAGTTTAAACCCTCCCGAATAGCACCAGCAAATTTCTCACCCAAGATATTAGTACCCTCTGGTTCAAGTGAAGACCGTCCTGTCTGTACAAGTCCCACCTTCCCCAGAATGAGCCCCAATTATCCAAAAACCTGAAACCCTCCCTCCTGCACCATCCTTGCAGCCATGTGTTCAGCTGATAAATCTCCCTATTCCTTGCCTCGCTATCATGTGGCACAGGTAACAAACCAGAGATAACTGTGTGCGTGCTAGCTCTCAGCTTCCACCCTAGCTCCACGAAATCCTGCCTTCCATCCCTATCCCTCCTTCTACCTATTTCGTTGGTACCTACATGGACAACGACTTGAGGCTGGTCACCCTCTCCCTTCAGGACTCCAAAGATACAATCCGAGACATCACAGTCTCTGGCACCTGGGAGGCAACACACCAACCATGAGTCTCGTTCTTTCCCAAAAAACTTTCTATCGGAGCCTCTAACATGATGTTGCCTGGACTGGAGGACATTTCTTATGAAGGAAGGTCGAGGGAGCTTAGGCTTTTCACATTGGAGTGAAGGAGAATGAGATGTGACTTAATAGAGGTATACAAGATGATGAGAGGAATAGATAGAGCAGATAGCCAGATACTTTTTCCCAGGGCAGGAATGTCTATCATGAGGGGTCATAATTTTAAGGTGATTGGAGGAGGTTTTAGGGGAGATGTCAAAGGTAGGTTCTTTTCACAGAGAGTGGTGGGTGTGTGGAATGCACTGCCAGCAGTGGGAGTAGAGTCAGATACATTTTGGGAGGCCTTAAAAGAGAAGGATTTACACAAAGTCAGATACATTAGGAACATTTAAGCGACTCTTAGATAGTCACATGGATGATAGTAAAGTGAAGGATATGTGGGTGAGTTTGATCTTAAAAGTAGAATAAAAGGTAGGCAAAACATTGCGGGCCGAACGGCCTGTACTGTGCTATGCTCCCTTGCACACTATTTCCACACACATTTTTTTCCACAATAAATAATCTTCAAATGCCCTCTTGAATGTTTCAATTAAACCTTACTCCCCTACGCTTGCAGGTAGTATATTCCATACCTTAACTACTCACTGTGTGAAAAAGTTTTTAATCTTACCATCATTGCTTCTTTTGCAGCTCACTTTTTAAAATTCTACTCCCTCTTGTTCTTTATCCTTTTTCAAATGGGACCAGTTTCTCCATGTTTACTCCATACAGCCTACTGATGATTTGGAAAACCTTTTCTTTCTATTTATTTCCAGGATGAGGGTGTTGCTGACTAGGCCAGCATTTATTGCCCATCCCTAATTGCCCAAAGGGCAGTTAAGAATCAACTGTATTGCTGTGGGTCTGGACTTTCATGTGGGCCAAACTAGGAAAGGATAGCAGTTTCCCTCCCTAAAGAGCGTCAGATCTCCTCTCAGCTGCCGTCCTTCCAAGGAGAACAGTCCCAACTTCTGCAATCTGTTTTCATAAATTTTCTCATTCCTGGAACCATTCTTATAAATTGTTTCTGCACTTTCTTCGACGCACTCAGTTTTCCTACAATGTGGCACCTACAACTGTCTAAAACAGACGGTATAAATACAGAATAAATGATGGTTTTCCCTTAGATTCGTATTCTTGCAAGTTATCATGATGAGTGCAAGACCAAAAGCTTTGATAAAATGTCTTTTATCAGCAATACTTGACACTTCCATCAATTGAAATGATATTATCAAGAAAAGCACTGGCCTAAATAGCAATAGAATTCAGCTGACTACGCAGGATATCTAAGTTTCAGGAAACATAGATATCCTGTAATTAATTAAATTGTCTGAAATAAAGTTATATTTTATCAAAAACATTAAAAATAGCTCAGCCAGTCAGGCATGAGATGATTTTTGTCTTCTATTTTAATCATATACCATACACCTGTGTGATATGTTTCATATTCGAAATGAAAGACTTTGGAGTTGGAGGTAAGTGTCCTAAGAACATACCGAATTGGAAGAAAGTATGTGAAGAACAAAATGGCCACTGATGAAAAGAAAAACTATCAGTTCAGTGTAGATATTTGACTACTTGAAAAAGTGACTGAAGTAACATCTCTAGGTTGTATTTCTTGAGCAAGCTGTGTCTGAAAGACTTCAAAACCAGCTGAAAGAGGTTAGTGGCTTGACCATATGAGCCAGAACATCAGAACTCTGTAACATTCTATACTTTACCCTTTTGCTTTCAAGCATATTCCATTGGCCTCTGTGTTATTTTGAAAAAGCCAATGTCTGCAAAAAAAAAAGCTTTTTTTCTCTCTCCTGAGGGGAAAGAGAGAAAATGTATTCTTTTTCAATTTATTCCTAAAAATGTGGGGGCTCTATCAGCATTTATTACCTGACTTCAGTTGCCCCAGAGAATGGTTAAACTGAATTCTCAAACCACAGTTGTCTATGTGCTGTCGGTGCACCACAAAACCTTTAGGAAGGAAGTTGTCAGATTTTGACCCAGGTACCACTGCAGGAATGTCAATATATTTTCAGGTTAGGATGGTGATGGGCTTGGACAGGGACTTGCAGGTGGCAGCACCTGCTGCCCTTGTCCTTCTAGATGGAAGGCGCTTTCTAAGCAGCACTGTTGATATTTATGGGTTGATCAACCTTTGTACTTCTGCATTACCAGCTGTGCATATGAATCAATCTTCATTAAATATGTTTTGTTTCAAAGTTTGTGAGAAGATTTGTAGCTCGGGTGCTTGTTGTTGTAGTTCTGTTCGCCGAGCTGGGAATTTGTGTTGCAGATGTTCGTCTCTGTCTAGATGACATTCTCAGTGCTTGGGAGCCTACTGTGAAGCTTCACAGGAGACTCCCAAGCACTGAGGATGTCATCAAGACAGGGGACGAAACGTCTGCAACACAAATTCCCAGCTCGGCGAACAGAACCACAACAATGTTTTGTTTCAATAATAAACACATCATGCTGCCTGGATTACAGGGCATGAGCTAGAAAAACTCCTGAGCAGTGGAAGCTAGGGGGAGTCATACTAAAAGTCCATAAAATTATAAGATGCATAGATAGGGTCGATAGTCAGTATCTTTTTCCGAGAGTTAATATATCTAATACTAGGGGGCAAGCATTTAAGGTGGTGGTGGTTTTGGGGGGGGGGGGGGGGGGAGAGGAAGCAGGGAAGATGTGAGGGGCAATGGAGTTCAATGGAGATATGAGGGGCAAGTTGTCTCCACATAGTGTGGTAGGGGTCTTTGTGAAGGCAGATATAATGGAGCATTAAAGTGACTAGTGAGTTTTGAGAAGATTTGTAGCGGTTTTGGATGTAGGTTTGCTCTCTGAGTTGGAAGCTTCATTTTCAGATGTTTCGTCACCATACTAGGTACCATCAGTGAACCTTTAAATGAAGCACTGGTGTATATGTTTGAGTTTCCTATGGTTGGTGACATCATGCCTTATGGTGATGCCATTACCTGTTCGTTTGCTCTCCCCCCCGGGATAAATGGGTTCCAAGTCAGTGTGTTTGTTGATAGAGTTCCGGTTGGAATGTTATGCTTCTGCATTGGACAAACAGGCAGAAAACTAGCCACCCAGATACATGAACATCAACTAGCCACAAAATGACATGATCCACTCTCACTAGTATGCTTATAAACAGATGAGGAAGGACACCATTTCGACTGGGACAACACATCCATCCTAGGACAAGCCAAACAGAAACACACACGAGAATTCCTAGAAGCATGGCATTTCAACCAGAACTCTGTCAACAAATACATTGACTTGGATACATAGAAAGTGGGCTACATCATCAGTGCTTCATTCGGAGGATCGTTGAAGATGTTACCTGGTATACTGACGTAACGTCTGAAAACAAACCTTTCAGCTCAGCGAGCAAACCTACATCCATTTAACTGACTTTTAGATAAGTACATGAATATGCAAATAATGGAGGGCTATGGACCAAGGGAAGACAGAAGGAATCAGTTTACTTTGGCACCATGTTCATCACAACATTGTGGGCCAAGGCACCTGTTCCTGTTGTGTACTGTTCTATTCTATATTCTAATTGAACAGATATTTTTCATCTGTCATCACTGCAGAGAATTTAATTACCATCTCAGAAATCATTGAGAAACAGAATTTGGAAGGAATCAAGGAGCTAAAAACAACGATGTGTTCCCTGATACTTTGTTTATAAACTTTTTCCTCTTCAACAATATTTTTTTCCAATAATTTTCTTTTACAATTTTATGTTTGTTAGGTGTGTAATACTCTTTATTTAAAATTTAATTCAGAGATTTCACTGTAACTGCGCATGCTCCAGGGTTCCAGAAAAAGCAACTGGGAAAAGCTACACCATCACAATTTTGTCAGATCTCTGCACTTCTGATCCTTTTGTGAATTTCCAATTTTAATCATGTCACCACAAGCAGCCTCACCCTCACTTGCTTGGGCCCCACGCTCTTGAATTTCTTTCTTTCACCTCTCTACCTCGCTTTTCTCCTTTGGGATGTTCCTTACTTTGACCAAGTCTTTCATCATCTTATTGAATAATTTCCTCTGTGGCTTGGCATCATACTAAAAATTACAGATTGGTTGCAGTACAGAGTTTGGTCATGACTGTACTAGCTCTCTGAATATATAATTCACCTAGTGTTTAGCATTGTTGAACACTAAGGGAATCAAGGAATTTGTGGACAAGGTGCAAAAGCAGAGGGGACACAGTTGTCCAGCCAAGATCTTATTCATGGTGGAGGTGATTGAGAGACTAAATGGCTTCCGTTGACAGTTATTTTGTCATTGTTCTCTCTTCATTACCCAGTAGGGATGGTTCATGACTCACATAATCACTAGCAATGGATTCTCTTCCCATTCCTACATTCTAAGGAGAAATTACTAAGAGTGAAATTATTAATCACCCTTAATAATTTCTCCTTTGAATCCTCCAACTTCCTCCAGCTGAAAGGAATAGCCATGGGCACCTGAATGGGCCCCAGCTATGCCTATCTCTTAGTCAGCTACGTGGAACAGTCCATCTTCCGCAATTACACCGACACCGTTCCCTACCTTTTCCTCCACTACACTGATGACCATATCGGCACCACCTCGTGCTCCCACGAAGAGGTTGAACTGTTCAACTTCACCAACACATTCCACCCTGACCTTACGTTCACCTGGACCATCTCAGACACCGCTCTCCTCTCCCTGGACCTCTCCATCTCCACCAACGGTAACCAACTCAACATGGACATCTTCTACAAACCCACACCTCCTCCCACCCTGCATCCTGTAAAAACGCTATCGCTTATTCCTAATTCCTCCACCTTTGTTACATCTGCTCCTAGGGAGGATCAGTTCCACCATAGAACACATCAGATGGCCTCCTTCTTTAAAGATCGCAATTTCCCCTCCCAAGTAGTTGATGGTGCCCTCCAGTACATCTCAAACACTTCCCGCATCTCCGCCCTCAGACACCATCCGTCCAACCGCAATAAAGGAAGGTCGTCCAACCTTCCACCCCACCAACTTCCATATACATCGCATCATCCTCAGCCATTTCCACCTTCTACAAATAGACTCCACCACCAGGGATATATTTCCCTACTCACCCCTATCCGCTTTCTGCAAGACCATTTCCTCCATGACTCCCTTGTCAGGTCCATGCCACCACAACTCACCTTCCCCTGCCACCACAGGAATTGCAAAACCTGTGCCCACAGCTCCATCCAAGGCCCCAAAGGAGCCTTCCACATCCATCAAAGTTTCACCTGCAATTCCACATGTTATTTATTGTATCCATTGCTCCCAATACTGGTCTCCTCTACATTGGGGAGACAGGACGCCTACTTGCAGAGCGCTTCAGAGAACATCTCCAGGACAGCCACACCAACCAACCCCATCGCCCTGTGGCCAAAGTCCCCCTCCTAGTCTGCCAAGTACATGCAGATTCTGGGCCTCCTCAATCACACACCCTAACCACCCAACACCAGGAGAAAGAACGCCTCATCTTCTGCCTTGGGACCCTCCAACCACACGGCATCACTGCGGACTTCACTAGTTTCCTCATTTCTCCTCCCCCCATCTTGTCCCAGTTCCAACCCAGCACCGGTCTCATGATCTGTCCTACCTATCCATCTTCCTTCCCACCTATCTGCACTATCCTCCCCTCTGACCTATCACCATTACCCCCACCTCCATCTACCTATCACACTCTCAGCTGCCTTCCCCCAGACCCACCCCCCTCTCATTTATCTCACCCTCACCTCGGCTCACACGTTTCATTCCTGATGAAGAGCTCTTGCCTGAAACATCGATTCTCCTGCTCCTTGGATGCTGCCTGACCTGATGTGTTTTTCCAGCACCAAACTCTCAATAATGATGTAAAAACAATGACTGCAGATGCTGGAAACCAGATTCTGGATCAGTGGTGCTGGAAGAGCACAGTAGTTCAGGCAGCATCCGAGGACAGGCAAAATCCTGTCCTCGGATGCTGCCTGAACTGCTGTGCTCTTCCAGCACCACTGATCCAGAATCTCAATAATGATGTCATATTCATACCACCATTGAGACCAGTAAAATGACGAGTTTCGCGCCTGATTCAGTTCATTTGCTGCTGAGAAAACTGAATGGGGAGGGTGAATGTGTGGAAGACTTATGAAAAATTCATATTATGCCCATCCCTAATTGTCCTGGCAAAGGGAGCAGTGAGCGGATTTCTTCAACTGTGGTAGTCCTTGGGATGAACGGACACCCACACTAGTTAGGAAGGCAGTTCCTGGATTTTGACAAACAACACTTAATGAACTGCAAAGTTTTTTTTTGTTTTTTTAGATTACATTAGTGTGGAAACAGGCCCTTCGGCCCAACAAGTCCACACCGACCCGCCGAAGCGCAACCCACCCATACCCCTACATTTACCCCTTACCTAACACTACGGGCAATTTAGCATAGCCAATTCACCTGACCTGCACATCTTTGGACTGTGGGAGGAAACCAGAGCACCCGGAGGAAACCCACGCAGACACGGGGAGAATGTGCAAACTCCACACAGTCAGTCGCCTGAGGCGGGAAATGAACCCGGGTCTCTGGCGCTGTGAGGCAGCAGTGCTAACCACTGTGCCACCGTGCCGCCCACAGGAATTGCAAAACCTGTGCCCACACCTCCATCCAAGGCCCCAAGGAGCCTTCCACATCCATCAAAGTTTCACCTGCAAACCAGAAGACAAGGGAGGCGCGGTGATAGTTTGGCGCAGCTATCTTTGCATTGCTGAGGCTAAACGCCAGCTTGCGGACACCACCTCCTAGTGCCCCTTGACCATGACCCCACCTCCCACCACCAAACCATCATCTCCCAGACCATCCATAACCTCATCACCTCAGGGGATCTTCCATCCACCGCCTCCAACCTCATAGTCCCACAACCCCGCACCGCCCGTTTCTACCTCCTGCCCAAAACCCACAAAACCTGACTGCTACCGGCCGATGCACTGTCTCAGCCTGCTTCTGCCCCACCGAACTCATCTCTGCATACCTCGACACAGTCCTGTCCCCCTTAGTCCAAGAACTTCCACCTACGTTCGGGACACCACCCACGCCCTCCACCTCCTCCATGATTTTCGCTTCCCCAGCCCCCAAAGTCTTATCTTCACCGTGGACATCCAGTCCCTATACACCTCCATCCCCCATCACGAAGGACTCAAAGCCCTCCGCATCTTCCTTTCCCGCCGACCCAACCAGTACCCTTCCACTGACACCCTGCTTCGACTGACTGAACTAGTCCTCACCCTGAACAACTTCTCCTTCCAATCCTCCCACTTCCTCCAAACCAAAGGAGTAGCCATAGGCACCCGCATGGGCCCCAGCTATGCCTGCCTCTTCGTAGGATATGTGGAACAGTCCATCTTCCACAGCTACACTGGCACCACCCCCCACCTTTTCCTCTGCTACATCGATGACTGTATCGGCGCTACCTCGTGCTCCCACGAGGAGGTTGAACAGTTCATCCACTTTACTAACACCTTCCACCCCGACCTCAAATTTACCTGGACCGTCTCAGACTCCTCCCTCCCCTTCCTAGACCTCTCCATTTCTATCTCGGGCGACCGACTCAACACGGACATTTACTATAAGCCGACCAACTTCCACAGCTACCTAGATTACACCTCCTCCCACCCTGCCCCTGTAAAAACGCCATCCCATATTCCCAATTCCTTCGCCTCCGCCGCATCTGCTCCCAGGAGGACCAATTCCAATACTGAACAACCCAGATGGCCTCCTTCTTCATAATCCCACTGCTTATCTGCCATCCTTACTTAGTCTGGCCTGCATGTGACTCCAGCCCACAGGTGACTCTTAACTCAATCAGTTTATCTCACTAATTCTATTGAGTCCAGTTTTTCTATAGTTCCTTGACGCAAAACTTGGTTAAATGCTACCCTGACACAGAAGCAGTCACTGCCAAATCCCTTCTAGATTCACTTTTCGTTCATTACTAAGAGACTGCAATACTATTAGAAGGTCAGTGCCAAGGGTGTACTGCACTATCAGAAGGTCAGTACTGAGGGAGTCCTGCACTATCACAGGGTCAGTATTGAGGGTGTGTTGCACTGCTGCAGGGTCAATACTGAGGGAGTGCTATGCTTGTGAATGTATTAGCATTGAAAATGAGCAGAGTGCTTGTATTGGGTAGCACTGCACTTCACTGGGTCAATGCTGAGGAAGTGTTGGGTTGTATGTAATCTGAAAGTAAACTGCATTGAGTAGATACTGCTCCCAGACTGTTATTGATAATGCCTATTAATTTCATTCATAGAAACATAGAAAATAGGTGGAGTAGGCCATTCAGCCTTTCAAGCTTGCAGTACCATTCAATATGATCATAGCTGATCATTAAATTTCAGTATTCCATTCTCATACCCATCCAATTTCTGCCCATACCCCTTGACGCCTTCACCCTCAAGGGCCACATCCAGCTTCCTCTTGAATATATCTAATGAACTGGCCCCGACAGATTCCTGTGGGAGAGAATTCCACAGGGTTCACAACTCTGACTGAAGAAATTCTTCCTCATATCAGTTCTGAATAGCGAACTCCTTATTCTTAGGTTGTAATCCATAGTTCTGGACTTTCCTAACATAGGAACATTCTTCCTGCATCTAATCTGTTCAATCTCATCAGGGTTTTATATGCTCCCATGAGATCCCCTTTCACTCTGAATTCCAGCGAGTATAAGCCCAGTTGATCCAGTCTTTCCTCATTTGTCAGTCCTGCCATCCTGGGAATCAGTCTGATGAACCCTTGCTGGACTCCCTCAATAACAAGAATGTCCTTCCTCAGACTGGGAGATCAAAACTGCACAGCACCAAAGCTCTGTATAACTGGAACAGTTCATTCCTACACCTATATTCTAATCCTCTCATTATGAAGCCTAGCATGCCATTAGCCTGCCTGCTGCACCTGCATGCCAACCTTCAGCGACTGCTCCATCACGACACCCAAGTCTTGTTGCATCCCATCTTTTCCTAACTGCCACCATTAAGATAATAATCTGCCTTCCTGTTTTTGCCACCAAAGTGGAAAACCTCACACTTGACAAGTATTTGCCCACTTAGCCAACCTGTCCATGTTACCCTGCAGTGTCTTCGCACCCTCCTCAAAACACACACTGCCACCCAGCTTAATGTCATCTGCAAATTTGGAGATATTACATTTAATTCTTTCTTCCAAATCGTTAATGTATCTTCTGAACAGCTGAGATCCCAGCACTGAACCCTGCAACATCCCAATTATCACTGCCTGCCGTTCTGAAAAGGACCCGTCTATTCTATCTCTCTGCTTCCTATCTGCCAACCAGTTCTCTATCAATGTCCATGCATTACCTCCAATACCATGACCTTTAACTTTCCTTCCTAATCTCTTGTGTGGAACCTTGTCAAAAGTCTTTTGAAAGTCCAGATACACAACATCGACTGATTCACCCTTGTCCACTCTACTGGTCATAGCCTCAAAATATTCCAGAAGATTTGTCAAGCATGCTTTTCCTTTAGTGAATCTAAGCTGATTAGGACTGATTCTGTCACTGCTTTCCAAATGCTCAGTTATTATATTTTAATAATTGACTCCAGCATTTTCCCTATCACCAATGTCAGGCTAACAGGCCTATAATTCCCCATTTTCTCTCTCCCTTTATTAAAGACTGGGTTACATTAGCTCAATTGTAACAATGCTTTCACCTTAAAAAGGTTATTTTCTCGTTGGTTTTTGTTTGAAGAGGGGTTGTAAGGGCAGAAGTGCTGAGGAGTCTCAGGAGTTTAATAATGGAAAGGGAGTGGCCGGTTCTCCCAGTTCGAGTTTTTCCTAGTTTTTTTTGCTGCAGCAGTCACAAGATGCATGAGTTCAAAAGTATTGCAAGCTTCAGTAAAGGATTCCTCTGACTTTCTCTGAAATCTCTCTCTGGATGTTATTCCCTTCTGCCTGTAAGAATCTGTGTTTGAATTTATATTTTTGCCAAGGGGTGTGTTTATGTGATGTTACTGTACTGGAACAGTTATCTGCAATAGTTACTGTATCAGGTCAGTTAAATTTTCCAATAGTTAAGTTACTCTAAATTCCACTTTCTTTTTTGTGTTTCAACTTAATATTTAAATAAATTCTGTTTTGCTTAAAACTGAGTGGTTTGACCAGTTACATCATCACACCTGCCTTTAAAATAAGAAAAGGTTAGGGTTTGAGCTACCTCCTTAAAATATTTTGAGGAGGTCTGGCCTGTCCCCATAACACAGTCCATCGGAACTCTATACCCAAAAATGTTACCTTCTCTCCTAGAGTCTCACACAACGCATCTAGTACCAGCTGGTGATGCCCAAACACCAGGAATTTCTCCCGGCCACTCTCCAGCAGATCCTTCACATATTCTCTGAAAAAAAGAGGAAAATTAGTAAATTTAACCAGCAAAGAAGATTACAAGAAAAGCCGTGGGTGGGTGGGGGTCATGCTGACTTATGGAGGAACTGGGAAGTGAGGTAGGAAGTGAAGGAGAAACAGGTTTAGAATACAGGCCCTTACAGAGATAACTAGTCCTTGTGAGATGAGACAAAGTGGAAATGCAAAGGGAGGGAGATGCCATGGAGGAAAAGTTATGGACCGGAAAGGGGAGTTACAAAGTTATGAAACAGACTCCCAGGAAGGGCAGAGGATTACAGAATGGACCTGAAATTACAGTTTAAAGGAGATCACTATAGTAAATTAATACAGCAATTAAAGTGCGAAATTTAATTTGGAAATTTTGCCAAGAGCAAACTCTCAGAACTGCAGATAAAAGCAGGTAGAAGCATAGAAAATAGATGCAGGAGTAGGCTGGAGTGTGGTTCTGGAAAAGCACAGCCGGTCAGGAGTATTCCATTCAGCCCTTGGATTCTGCTCCACCATTCAATACGATCATGGCTGATCTTGCAATTTCAGTTGCCCACTCCCGCTTTCTCTCCACACCCCTCGACCCCTTAGCTGCAAAGGCCACATCCAGCTCCCTCTTGAAGTATTTGGGACAGATGAGGTGATGGAGAATTACAGATCAGCTAGGAAGGATTTAAAGAGAGAGTTAAGAAGAGCAAAGAGAGGACACGAGCAGTCTTTAGCAAATAGAATAAAAGAGAACCCTAAAGTTTTCTATAGGTATTTGAGGAATAAAAGGATGATTAGGGTAGGAATAGGGCCAGTCAAAGACAGAAGTGGGAAGTTGAGTGTAGACCCTGTAGAGATGGGAGAGGTGCTACATGAACATTTCTCATCAGTGTTCACTCAGGAAAAGGAGAATATTGTAGAGGAGAAGAATGAGGTACAAGATATTAGACTAGAAAGGATCGAGGTTAGTTACACACAGATGTTATCAATTCTAGAAGGAGTGAAAGTAGACAAGCCCCCAAGGCCGGATGGGATTTATCCAAAGATTCTCTGGGAAGCTAGGGAGGAGATATCAGAGCCTTTGGCTTTGATATTTGAGTCGTCATTGTCTGCAGGTTTAGTACCTGAGGACTGGAGGATAGCAAATGTTCAAGGGCAGCAGAGATGACCCAGGTAATTATAGACCAGTGAGCCTTACTTCTGTTGTAGGAAAGGTTTTGGAAAGGATTATGAGAGATAAGATTTATAATCATCTCGCAAGCAACAATTTGATTTCAGATAGTCAACATGGTTTCATCAATGGCAGATCGTGTCTCACAAACCTCACTGAGTTTTTTGGAAGGTGACCAAGCATGTAGATGAGGGTAGGGCAGTTGACGTGGTATACATGGATTTCAGTAAAGCCTTTGATAAGGTTCCACATGGTAGGCTGATGGAGAAAATGCAGAGGCATGGAATTGAGGGTGATTTAGCAGTTTGGATTAGAAACTGGCTTTCTGAAAGAAGGCAGCGAGTGGTGGTTGATGGAAAATAATCAGTCAGGAGTCCAGTTACTCGTGGTGTGCCACAAGGATCTGTTTTGGGGCCACTGCTGTCTGTCATTTTTATAAATGACTTAGACGCAGGCACAGATGGATGGATTAGTAAATTTGCAGACGACACTAAAGTCGGTGGAGTAGTGGACAGTTTGGAAGAATGTTACAGGTTGCAGGGGGACTTGGATAAACTGCAGAATTGGGCTGAGAGGTGGCAAATGGAATTCAATGCAGCTAAATGTGAGGTGATGCACTTTGGGAAGAATAACAGGAAGGCAGAGTACTGGTAGTGTGGATGTGCAGAGGGATCTTGGAGTTCATGTGCATAGATCCCTGAAAATTGCCACCCAGGGGGATAGTGATGTTAAGAAGTTATGGTGAGTTAGATTTCATTGGTAGAGGGACGGAGTTCCGGAACCGCAATATCATGCTGCAACTATACAAAATGCTGCTGCGGCCACACTTGGAATATTGCATACGATTCTGGTCGCCCCATTATAGAAAGGATGTGGAAGCATTGGAAAAGGTGCAGAGGAGATTTACTAGGATGTTACCTGATCTGGAGGGAAGTCTTATGAGGAAAGGCTGAGACACTTGGGTCTGTTCTCCTTGGAAAGAAGAAGGCTAAGGGTAGATTTGATAGAGACATACAAGATGATCAAAATGCAACACTTCGCATTTATCCAGGTTGAACTCCATCTGCCATTTCTCAGCCCAGCTCTGTATCCTGTCTATGTTGCGCAGCAGCCTGCAGTAGCCCTCTATACAATCGATGACACCTCCAGCCTTTGTGTCATCTGCAAATTTACTAACCCACCCCTCAACCTCCTCATCCAAGTCACTTATAAAAACAACAAAGAGCAGAGGCCCAAGAAGAGATCCCTGCGAGCGCCCACTCAACACTGACCTCAGGCAGAATACTTTCCATCTACAACCACTCTCTGCCTTTGGTCAGCCAGCCAATTCTGAATCCAGATAGACAAATCTCCCTGTATCCCATACCTCCTGACTTTATGAATGAGCCTACCATGGGAAACAATAGACAATAGGTGCAGGAGTAGACCATTCTGCCCTTCATTATGATCATATCTGATCATCCTCAATCAGTATCCTGTTCCTGCCTTATCTCCATAATCCTTGATTCCACTATCCTATCCAACTCTTTCTTAAACGAATCCAGACTCTGGGTCTCCACTGCCTTCTGGGGCAGAGCATTCGATACACCCAACAATCTCTCTGGGTGAAGAAGTTTCTCCTCATCTCTGTCCTAAATGGCCTACCCCGTATTTTTAAGCTGTGTCCTCTGGTTCGGGACTCACCCATCAGCGGAAACATGTTTCCTGCCTCCAGAGTGTCCAATCCTTTAATAATCCTTTATGTCTCAATCAGATCCCCTCTCAGTCTCCTAAACTCAATGGTATACAAGCCCAGTCGCTCCAGTCTTTCAGTGTAAGATAATCCCGCCATTCCAGGTATTGACCTCGTGAACCTACGCTGCACTCCCTCAATAGCCAGAATGTCTTTCCTCAAATTTGGAGACCAGAAATGCACACAATATTCCAGGTGCGGTCTCACCAGGGCCCTGTACAGCTGCAGAAGAACATCTTTGCTTCTATACTCAATCCCTCTTGTTATGAAGGCCACATGCCATTAGCTTTCTTCACTACCTGCTGTACCTGCATGCTTGCCTTCATTGACTGGTACTGCCCCTTTACCTAACTTGACTCCATTTAGGTAGTAATCTGCCTTCCTAATACCATCTTCGTTATCATTAATAGTTATTATAAAACGCTGCAGTCCCAGCACTGATCCCTGCGGTACATCACTGGTCACCGCCTGCCATTCCGAAAGGGACCGGTTTATCACTACTCTGTTTCCTGTCAGCCAACCAATTTTCAATCGAAGTCAGCACTTTGCCCCCAATACCATGCGCCCTACATTTGCTCACTAACCTCTTATGTGGGACTTTATCTGAAAGTCCAGGTACACTACATCCACTGGATCTCCCTTGTCCATCTTCAGAGTTACATCCTCAAACATTCCAGAAGATTTCTCAAGCATGATTTCCCCTTCATAAATCCATGGTGACTCTGACCTATCCTGTTACTGCTAACCTTACCAAATGCCTTGCTGACGTCCATATACACCACATCCACTGCTCGACCGTCGTCAACCTGTCTTGACACTTCCTCAAAGAACTCAATAAGATTTGTGAGGCATGACCTGCTCCTCACAAAGCCATGCTGACTGCCTTTAATCACACTATGCTTTGCCAAATAGTCATAAATCCTATCCCTCAGAATTCTTCCCAAAACTTTGCTGACCACAGACGTAAGACGCAAGAGAAACAACATTCACTTCCTTCCAATCCTCTGGTACGACTCCTGTGGAGAGTGAGGAGGCAAATATCCTCGCCAGAGGCTTAGCAACCACGTCTCTCGCTTTTCGGAGCAGCCTAGGATACATCTGGGCTGGCCCTGAGGACTTATCAATTTTAATGTTTTCCAAAATTTCTAGCACATCATCTTCATCAATCTTAATCTGGTCAGGACTGTATCCCAGCTCCTCTAAGTTTTCATTTACAACTAGTTCCCTTTCCTTGGTCAAAACCAAAGCAAAAAACTCATTTACGGTTTCCCCTATCTGCTCAATCTCCACGCACAAGTTCCCTCCGCTATCACTGATCGGCCCTACCTTCTCCCTGATTATTTTCTTATTCCTCACATATGAGTAAAATGTCATAACTATACCTGCATCCTCTACTTCCTCTAGCAGTTCATTCCACATACAAATCACCCTGTGTGTGAAAAAGCTGCCGCTCTAGGTCATAGAGTCATAGAGAGTCTTTTTTAAATCTTTCTCATCTCACCTTAAAATATGCCCTGTAGGTGTGAACTCTCCTACCTATGGAAACGACCTTTGCTATTCACCTTATGTATGCCCCTCAGATTTTAAAAACCTCTATAAGGTCATCCCTCAACCTCCAATGCTCCAGTGAAATCCATGCCTATAAGTCTTGAAATCCAGACAAAAGAAGTTGTCTCTCAAAGAAAGTTTGATACAAAGACAACTTATTTTCTGAGGAAGCTATATTGGTCTGACAGTACAATCCTCTTCACATATTTGTTTGCATATCCAATCTTATTCCCTAAGGTAGATTTTAGACAGTGTTTAAATTTACAGGTGAGTTGTATGCTATAAACACATATATTTAGCACATCCTTTATGATATAGTACTCATTATAATACAGTAATCCAGAATTGATTCTTAAAATAAATATTCACAAGTATTGAAAGGATTGTAGTCAAATGTGTAATTCTTCAAGAATCAGGGATACAGGGAGATTTGGCTATCTGGATCCAGAATTGGTTTGCTGACAGAAGACAGACTGTGGTTGTAGATGGAAAGTATTCTGCCTGGAGGTCAGTGTTGAGTGGGGTCTCACAGGGGTCTGTTCTTGGGCCTCTGCTCTTTGTAGTTTTTATAAATGACTTGGAAGAGGAGGTTGAGGGGTGGGTTAGTAAATTTGCAGATGACAAAAGGCTGGAGGTATCGTCGATAGTATAGAGGGCTACTACAGGCTGCTGCACGACATAGGCAGAATGCAGAGCTGGGCTGAGAAATGGCAGATGGAGTTCAACCTGGATAAATGCGAAGTGTTGCATTTTGGAAGGTCGAACTCGAACGCTGAATATAGGATTAAAGACAGGATTCTTGGCAGTGTGGAGGAACAGAGGGATCTGGGTGTGCAAGTACATAGATCCCTCAAATTTGCCACCCGATAGGGTTGTTAAGAAAGCATATGGTGTTTTGGCTTTCATCAACAGGGGGATTGAGTTTAAGAGCCGCGAGGTTTGGCTGCAGCTCTACAAGTCCCTGGTGAGACCACACTTGGAATATTGTGTCCAGTTCTGGTTGCCCTACAATAGGAAAGATACAGAGGCTTTGGAGAGGGTGCAAAGAAGGTTTACCAGGATGCTGCAGGGACTGGAGCGCTTGTCTTATGAAGAGAGGTTGAATAAGCTCAGACTTTTCTCTCTGGAGAGAAGGAGGAAGAGAGGAGACCTGATCGAGGTGTACAAAATATTGAGAGGAATAGATAGAGTCAATAACCAGAGACTTTTCCCCAGGGCAGGATTGACTGGTATGAGAAGTCATAGTTTGAAGATATTAGCAGAAGGATATAAAGGAGACGTCAGAGGTAGATTTTTAACGCAGAGAGTTGTGAATGCATGGAATGCATTACCAGTGCTGGTGGTGGAAGCAGAGTCATTAGGGACATTTAAGCGACTGCTGGACATGCACATGGATAGCAGTGAGTTGAGGGGTGCTTAGGTTGTTACTATATTTTACATTAGGATTAAATCTCGGCACAACATCGTGGGCCAAAGGGCCTGTTCTGTGCTGTACTTTTCTAATCAAAAAACAGATAACAATAGAAAATTGGTAAATGTTCAGGAAACAGTGGGTGGGATTAAGGGGTTGTTTTTCAGGTTGGCAATCCATTATCAGTGGGTTCCACAGGGATTAGTGCTGGGACCACAACTGTTTCCAATTTATTGTTAATGACTTGGGGAGAGATGTACTGCAGCCAAATTTGTAGATGACACAAAAATAGATGGAATACCAAGTCACATAAGGGATACAAACAGTTTAGAGAAAAATAATGATAGATTAAATAAGTGGGCAAAAAGTTAGGAAATGGATTGTATGGTGTGAAAATGTGATGTTGTTCATTTCGGAAGAGCAAAAAAGAACAAAGTACGATTTAAATTGGTGGGTGGCACGGTGGCATAGTGGGCGGCATGGTGGCACAGTGGTTAGCACTGCTGCCTCACAGCGCCAGAGACCCGGGTTCAATTCCCGCCTCAGGCAACTGACTGTGTGGAGTTTGCACATTCTCCCCGTGTCTGCGTGGGTTTCCTCCGGGTGCTCCGGTTTCCTCCCACAGTCCAAAGATGTGCAGGTTAGGTGAATTGGCCATTCTAAATTGTCCGTAGTGTTAGGTAAGGGGTAAATGTAGGGTTATGGGTGGGTTGTGCTTCGGCGGGTCGGTGTGGACTTGTTGGGCCGAAGGGCCTGTTTCCACTCTGTAAAAGTAATCTAATCTAAAAACTGTGGAAAGTTGCAACACAAAGGGAATTGGGGATCTTCTGCGTGAAACACAGAAAGCAAACAAACAGGTGCAGCATGTAGTCATATAATATAAAATGGTACAGCATAAGACCAGGCCCTTTGGCCCAAGTCTGCACCAACCATGTTGCCATTCTAAATTAATCCCACCTGCAAATGGCCCATATCGCTCTATTCCCTGCATGTTCACATGTCTGTCTACATGCCTCTTAAACATTATTGTATCAGCTTGGACTATTTCCCCTAGCAGCACGTTCAAGCTGATGTTTCGAGTCTAACTGACCCTCTGTCAGAGCTTTGACAAAGGGTCAGTTAGACTCGAAACGTCAGCTCTTTTCTCTCCTTACAGATGCTGCCAGACCTGCTGAGATTTTCCAGCATTTTCTCTTTTGGTTTTATATATTTCTATCAGCTTGCCTCTCAGCCTCCGACCCTCTCACAAAAAAATCCAAGTTTGTCCAATCTCTCCTCACACTAATACACTCCAATGCAGGCAACATCCTGATAAACATCTTTGCCTTGCTCTCCAGAGTCTCCACATCCTTCCTATCGTATGGTGACCAGAACTGCACACAATACTCCAAATGTGGGCTGACTAAAACTTTATACAGCTGCAACATTATTTGCCAACTTTTATACTCAAGGCCTAACCAATGAGGGAAAGCATGCCATACATCTTCTTTATCACCTTACCCACTTGTGTCACCACTTTCAGGTAGCTACAGACTAATTCTCCAAAAATCACTCTGCACATCAATGCTTCCAAAGACCCTGCTGTGTACTTTCCATGCTTTACTGTGGACTTTCTTCTTGTATTCGACCTCCCAAAATGCATCACATCACACCTGTCCAGATTAAACTCCATCTGCCATTTCTCCACACAACTTTCCAACTGGTCTCTATCCTACTGTACCCTTTGACAACCTTCCTCACTATCCAAACCTCTACCAATTTTTGTGCTGTCTGCAAACATACTCATCAGATTTCCTATATTTTCATCCAATTCATGTATATTAATTCAACTGAGATCCCAGTAGAACACCACTGGTCACAGACCCCCCAGTCAGAAAAACACCCCTCTACAACTGCCTTCAGTCTTCTAATGAAAAAGCCAACATTGTATCCAACTCACCAAGGATCGCATGTGACTTTTCTGGACCAATCTACCTGGACAGACCTTGTCAAGTGCTTTAGTAAGGTTTATGAAGACTACATCCACTGTCCAACCTTCATCACTTCCTCAAAAAACTCAAATTTGTGAGACAAGACCTCCTCTGTACAAATCCATGCTGACTATCCTTAAGTCCATTATTTTTCAAATGCAAGGAAATCTTTTCCCTAAGGATTTTATAGAGCAGTAAGTAAATAGTCCAACTCAGGAAGGGGCCACACAAGATCTGGTGTTCGGGAATGAGTCCAGCTAGGTGGTTGAAGTTTCAGTAGGGGATTACTTTGGGAATAGTGATCACAATTCCCTAAGTTTTAGAATACTCATGGACAAAGACTAGAGTGGTCCAAAAGGAAGAGTGCTAAATTGGGAGAAAGCCAACTAGAGCAAAATTCTGCAGGAGCTGGGGAATGTGGATTGGGAACAGCTGTTTGAGGGTAAATCCACATTTGATATGTGTGAGGCTTTTAAAGAGAGGTTGATTAGAGTGCAAGACAGACATGTCCCTGTGAAAATGAGGGATAGAAATGGCAAGATTAGGAACCATGGATGACAGGTGAAATTGTGAGACTAGCTAAGAGAAAAAAAGTATATATATAGCCTAGGTGACTGAAGGCAGACAAAGCTTCGGAAGAATATTGGGGAAGTAGGACCAATCTAAAATAAGGAATTTAGAGAGTTAAAAGGGGTCATGAAATATATTCAGCAAACAGGGTTAAGGAAAATCCCAAAGCCTTTTATTTGTATACAAGGAACTGGAGGGTAACAAGAGAAAAGGTTGGCCTACTCAAGGACAAAGGAGGAATGTTATGCGTGGAGTCAGAGAAAATGGGTGAGACTCTTAATGAGTACTTTGCGTGGTATTCACCAAAGAGGGACATGATGGATGTTGAGTTAGGGATAGATGTTTGATTACTCTAGTTTTTAGATCAGAGTGATGCAGGAGAAGATACATTCGGAAGAAAATGAGCTTATCAGTGATAGGCAGCATGTTTTTATGCAGGGAAGGTCATGTCTTACCAACTTAATAACACTTTTTGAGAAAGTGACAAAGTTGATTGATGAGGGAAGGGCTGTAAATGTCATATACCTGGATTTCAGTAAGGCATTTGATAAGGTTCCCTATGGTAGGCTGATGGAGAAAGTTAAGCCACATGGGGTCCAGGGTGTACTAGCTAGATGAATAGAGAACTAGCTGGGCAACACGAGACAGAGTAGTACTGGAAGGGAATTTCTCAAAATTAGATTAGATTAGATTAGATTACTTACAGTGTGGAAACAGGCCCTTCAGCCCAACAAGTCCACACCGACCCGCCGAAGCGCAATCCACCCATACCCCTACATGTATCCCTTTTTACCTAACACTACGGGCAATTTAGCATGGCCAATTCACCTGACCTGCACATCTTTGGACTGTGGGAGGAAACCGGAGCACCCGGAGGAAACCCACACAGACACGGGGAGAATGTGCAAACTCCACACAGTCAGTCGCCTGAGTCGGGAATTGAACCCGGGTCTCTGGCGCTGTGAGGCAGCAGTGCTAACCACTGTGCCACCGTGCCGCCCACTAATGGAGACCTGTGACCAGTGGTGTCCCACAGGGATCCGTGCTGGGACCACTGTTGTTTGTGATATACATAAATGATCTGGAGGAAGGTGGTCTGATTAGCAAGTGTGCAGATGACGCTAAGATTGATGGAGTAGCAGATAGTGAAGGGGACTGTCAGAGAATACAGCAGAATATAGGTAGATTGGAGAATTGGGCAGAAATGGCAAATGGAGTTCAATCCGGGCAAACGCGATAAGATGCGTTTTGGAAGATTCAATTCAAGAGCTAACTATACAGTAAATGGAAAGGTCCTGGGGAAAATTAATGTACATTTTGAATACTGCATACAGTTCTGGTCACATTACCAGAAGGATGTGGATGCTTTGGACAGAAGAGGTTCACCAGGATGTTGCCTGGTATGGTGGGCACTAGCTATGAAGAGAGGTTGAGTAGATTAGGATTATTTTCATTAGAAAGATGGAGGCTGAGGGGCGGACCTGATTGCGGTCTACAAATTCATGAGAGGTATAGACAGGGTAGATAGCAAGAAGCTTTTTTCCCCCCCCCCCCCAGAGTGTGGGACTCAATTACTAGGGGTCACAAGTTTAAGGTGAGAGGGGAAAAGTTTAAGGGAAATATGCGTGGAAAGATCTTTAGGCAGAGGGTGATGGGTACCTGGAAAACGTTGCCCGTGTAGAGGCGGGCACAATAGCATAATTTAACATGTATCTAGACAGACTGGTTTTCTTTCTCTCTCTACAAGTTTTACCTCATTGATTTTAACCCTACTGCGAATCCTCTTGCAAGGATGCCTGCCTTGAAGAAGTTTTCCTCCTCTCTCTACAAGAATCTCAGGGAGCCCCTCTCCCACTGCAACTCCCAGGTCATTTCCTCTGCCCTGAAGCTCTTCAACCATGTCGTGAAACAAACTCGCTATCACAGCCACATTTGCTTCCTCAGTGCCTGCCTCAGTAACCAACTCATCCCACACGGACTCCGGACCACCTTTAAACCAGCAGAGTTCGGACCCGAACAGGACAAACAGTACAGACTACAGATTCAAAAACACCAGCAACAGTTCTCCTTCAAGATCCTCCGCTCCACGCTTGCAGCAATGCGCCGACAGCTAACCTCTCTACAGTCATCCCTGCCTCAGCTGAAGGCCACACTCTCTCAGAATTGCAAAGGACCCACTCAGTACTACATCCTCAGGAATTCATACTCTCAACAAACACGAAGATAGGTGGAGTTGTGGACAGTGGGGAGGGCTGTTGTCGGCTGCAGAAGGACTTAGATATGATGCAGAGCTGGGCTGAGGAGTGGCAGATGGAGTTCAACCCTGCCAAGTGTGAGGTTGTCCATTTTGGAAGAACAAATAAGAATGCGGAATACAGGGTTAATGGT
>NC_057716.1:109562913-109586914 GCF_004010195.1 Chiloscyllium plagiosum
CTTGTCCGGACTTGTCCTACCTGCCTATCTCCTTTTCCACCTATCCACTTCACCCTATCCTCCCTGACCTATCACCTTCATCCCCTCCCCCACTCACCCATTGTACTCTATGCTACTTTCTCCCCACCCCCACCCTCCTCTAGCTCATCTCTCAACGCTTCAGGCTCACTGCCTTTATTCCTGATGAAGGGCTTTTGCCCGAAACGTCGATTTCGCTGCTCCTTGGATGCTGTCTGAACTGCTGCGCTCTTCCAGCACCATTAATCCAGACTGGGTAGCGAGCAGAGGGATACAGATCCTTGGAAAATAGAGCTGAAAATGTGTTGCTGGAAAAGCGCAGCAGGTCAGGCAGCATCCAAGGAGCAGGAGAATTGATGTTTCGGGCATGAGCCCTTCTTCAGGCTCATGCCCGAAACATCAATTCTCCTGCTCCTTGGATGCTGCCTGACCTGCTGCGCTTTTCCAGCAACACATTTTCAGCTCTGATCTCCAGCATCTGCAGTCCTCACTTTCTCCTTGGAAAATAGAGAACAGGTTTAGGTAGAGGATCTGGATGGGCGCAGGTTTGGAGAGCCGAACGGCCTGTTCCTGTGCTGTAATGTTTTGTTCTTTATTCAAGAATATACTCCAATAATTTCCGTTCTGCTGATTTTAAGTTTAAGGGGCTATAAATTCCTGGATTATCCATGTTGTTCTTCTTAAACAAAGGAAAACCATTGATGATTCTCCAGTCTTCTGAACCTCAAAGTGTCTAAAGATGATACAAGATTCCAGTATCCTCTTTGCCTCCTTCAGTATTCTGGGATAGATTCCTTCAGGCCCTGGGGACCTATTTACCTTAACATTTGTCAAGACTTCAACACCTCCTGTTTCTAAGTATCACCATACCTAGAATATCAACATACTCCTCCCTAATCATGCCATCATCCATGTTCTTCTCCTTGGTGAAAACCAATGCAAAGTACTCATTAAGGACCTCACCCACTTTCACTGGCTCAATATATAAATTCCTTCCTTTGTTCTGGAGTTGGATCCACCTTTGCCCTAACTACCCTCTTGCTCCTAATATATGTATAAAATGTCTTGGAATTCTACTTAACCCTTCTTGATAAGTTCTCTTTGAGCCCTCTTAATCACTTGTTTAAGTCATTTTCTGCTTTCTTTATATTTCTCAAGGGCCCTGTCTGATCTTAGTTTCCTAAACCTTGCATATGCTTCCTTTTGCTATTTGACGAAAAACTTTCAATATCTCTCATTATCCAGCATTTCCAAATCTTAAAATCCTTATCTATCAACCTCACAGCAACATGATCATCCTCAACTCTTTTAAAAACAAAAAATTGCCCTTTAAAAGACTCCAACATTTTATTCAATCGTGGGTTGTGGGCATTACTGGCTGGCCTGCACTTCTTGCTTGCTCCTAGTTGCCCTCAAGAAGGTGGTGGTAAGTTGCCTTCTTGAAAACTGCAGTCCATCCGGATATGGATTTATATTCAAACATCTGTCCCAATCTAATTTCAACACTTCAAAGAACATAGAACATTACAGCGCAGTACAAGTCCTTCGGCACTCGATGTTGCGCCAAACTGTGGTTGCCACATCATGAAAGGATGTGGATGCTTTGGAGAGGGTGCAGAGAAAGTTTACGAGGATGTTGCCTGGTAAGGAAGGTGCTAGCTATGAAGAAAGATTGAGTAGGTTAGGTTGTATTCATTAGAAAAAAGGAGATTGAGGGGGCACCTGATTGAGGTTTACAAAATCATGAAGGGTATAGACAGGGTGAATAGAGACAAGCTTTTTCCCAGGGTGAAGGATTCCATAACGAGAGGTCACGCTTTCAAGGTGAGAGGTGGAAAGTTTAAGGGGGATACACGCGGCGAGTACTTCACACAGAGAGTGGTGGGCATTTGGAATGCGTTGCCAGCAGTGGTGGTAGAGGCAGGCACGGTAGATTCATTTAAGATGTGTCCGGATAGATCATGAGTAGGTGGGGAGCAGAGGGATATAGATGCTTAGGAATTGGGCGACAGGTTTAGACAGCAGATTTAGATCGGCTCAGGCTTGGAGGGCCAAAGGGCCTGTTCCTGGGCTGTAAACTTTCTTTGTTCTATCTACCACCCCTCAATTTAAAGCTATGTCCCCTTGTGCTATCCATCACCATCTGAGGAAAAAGGCTCTCACTGTCCACCTCTGATTATCTTATATGTCTCAATTAAGTCACCTCTCAACCTTCTTCTAATGAAAACATCCTCAAGTCCCTCAGCCTTTCCCCCATTACCAGGTAACATCCCAGTAAATTTCCTCTGAACCCTCTGCAAACCTTCCACATTCTTTCTATAATGCAGTGACCAGAATTGTACGCAATAGTCCAAGTGTGGCTGTACCAGAGTTTTGTACAGCTGCAGCATGACCTCATGACTGAAACTCAATCCCTCTACCAATAAAAGCTAATACACCATATGCTTTCTTAACAACCTCATCAACTTTAGATTTTTAGATTTAGATTAGATTAAATTACTGTGCGGATACAGGCCCTTCGGCCCAACAAGTCCACACCGACCCGCCGAAGCGAAACCCACTCATACCCCTACATTTACCCTTAACCTAACACTTCAGGCAATTTAGTATGGCCAATTCACCTGACCCTGCACATCTTTGGATGGTGGGAGGAAACCGGAGCACCGGAGGAAACCCACGCAGACACGGGGAGAACGTGCAAACTCCACACAGTCAGTCGCCTGAGGCAGGAATTGAACCCGGGTCTCTGATGCTGTGAGGCAGCAGTGCTAACCACTGTGCCACCGTGCCGCCCACACGGGTGGCAACTTGGGTGGCAACTTTCAGGGATCTATGTACATGGACACAGATCTCTCTGCTCATCTACACTGCCAAGAATCTTAACATTAGCCCAGTACTCTCTATTCCTGTTACTACTTCCAAAGTGAATCACCTCACACTTTTCCGCATTAAACTCCAGTTGCCACCTCTCAGCCCAGCTCTGCAGCTTATCTATGTCCCTCTGTAACCTGAAACATCCTTCAGACTATCCACAACTCCACCGAAATTAGTGTCATCCACAAATTTACTAACCCATCCTTCTACGCCCTCATCCAGGTTATTTTTAAAAATGACAAATAGCAGTAGCCCCAAAACAGATCCTTGTGGTACGCCACTAGTAACCGAACTCCAGGATGAACATTTCCCCATTAACCACCACCCTCTGTCTTCTTTCAGCTTGCCAAATTCTGATCCAAACCGCTAAATCAACCGCAATCCCATGCCTCCATGTTCCTGCCTAATCCTGTAATTAGTCTTTCCAATTTCACCCAAGGACTAATCTTATCCTTATCCAGAAACATCTTAAAACTTATGGAATTATGATAAAATACTCTATGACTCTAATTCACAAAATGCACCCCCATTCCCTCATCACGACCACTACCAAAACTTTGATTACTTAATCCATGGTCTCATCCACGGTCTCATCCACCCCTTCTCTGGTTGGACTGTGTCACACTATTTCAAGAAACACGCCAGGATGCACCTACAAAATTATGCCCCATCTCAGGCCCTGGTGAAAGGGAATCCCAGTCAACATTGGTGAAGTTAAAATCACCCATGATAATATCCCTGTTGTTTTTACATCTTTCCAAGATCTTCCTTTTGTCTTCCACTGGCTCTTGGGTGGCCTATACTATAGCCCCAGAGTGACTGTGCTTTTCTTATTCCAGAGTTCTACCCATATGGCCTTGCTGGATGAGCCCACCAAGGTGTCTCTCTTTGTCACAGCACTTCTTCTGAATCTGTAACGCAATACACCTATCTCATTTACATCCTTCTCCATCTCACCTGAAACATTTAAACCCTAGAACGTTTATCTGTCAGTCCTGCCATTCTCTCAAACAAGTTTCCGTAATTCCTACAATGTTCTAACCCAAGCTCTAATCTCCCTTACCTGTTATACTCTTTGCAATAAAAAAGATAGACTTCAGACTGCCAGTCCCACCATGGTCATTAACCTCGCCCTGCCTGTTCTATCAATCAGACTTGCTTGATTTAATCTCAACCTTCTCCTCAAATGATTATACATGCTATCCTACAACTGTGATTCCCACTATGTTCCCAGCCGAAACCCAAGAGCACCATCCCCCTGCACCCCACCCCCCCCCACCATCTCCACCATTTTATACACTCCAGAGTGGCACTGACAATGTAAAGATAAGAGAGCCATTAGCAATGGGATCACTCCTGGGTAAACTGTTATTAAGGACAGACCTTTGTGGAGGGTAGGCTAATGATGAGACAAACACCGTGGGCAGCACGGTGGGACAGTGGTTAGCACTGCTGCCTCACAGCGTCAGCGACCCGGGTTCAATTCCTGCCTCAGGCGATTCTGTGTGGAATTTGCACATTCTCCCCGTGTCTGCGTGGGTTTCCTCCGGGTGCTCCAGTTTCCTCCCACAGTCCAAAGATGTGCAGGTCAGGTGAATTGGCCATTAGGTAAAGGGGTAGTATTAGGTAAAGGGGTAAATGTAGGGGAATGGATGGGTTGCGCTTCGGCGGGTCGGTGTGCACTTGTTGGGCCGAAGGGCCTGTTTCCACACTGTAAGTAATCTAAAAACCACTTTACTCACACAATTGATCGGACTTTGGCCTCCGCTGTACGATTGTAGAAGAGCAGCAAAGCCTCCTTTTTCTCTCGTTTCTGTTATAACGAAATAAGGCAAGTTGGAGCAAAGATTAAAATCTGAATGTTTTTAAATGACAAATTCTTTCAAGTTTTAACAAATGTCAGGGGTTTTCAATGGGTAGGTTTCATTGAGCTGGAATTCTAGCTGATACTCTTCAACACAGTAGCACGCAAGGCCACACTTACTCCCAATGTCCATCCACCATGGCTCCAGCTCAGGGTGGGGGCTGGAGAATCAGGGTGTTAACCAGGAAAGGCAGTGGTGTAACCCATGTGCAGTGTATTAATGATACTTGCCCCTTCACAAGTCAATGAAACATAGAAAATAGGAGCAGGAATAGGCCATTTGGTCCTCGGAAGCATGTTCCATCATTTATTATGGCTTCCCTGTTATTTCCCTTGCTCCCTTCTTAAATAATAGTGTGGCATTTGCAAGCCTCCAACATGCAGGAACCATTGCCGGGGCCCTGGGACCTATTGACTTTCAGCCCCATTAACTTCTCCAGTAAAACTCCTCATTCTCTTGATGCTCTAATTATGGGATATTTCTTGCTTTTTTCCCAGTGAAAATAGATACAAGGCAACCATTCAGCCTCTCTGCTATTTCTCTATTCTCTTACATAAATTCTCCTGGCTCTCCTTTCAATTAACCAACATTAGTCTTTGCCAAAGGTGTCCTATAGAAGATTTTACAAGCTGTTCTTATTTTTATTGCTCGATTGCATTCATATTCTTTTCTTCCTTTCCCGATCAGTTTCTTGATTCTCCTTTATTGTTTCTAAAATATTCACAATTCTCAGATTTGCTACTTTTCTTCTAATATTGCACTGTGTACAGTTCTGGTCACCACAGTTTAGGAAGAATGTAACTGCGCTGGAGGAGCTGCAGAGGAGATTCACCAGCATATTAAGACTCTAAGAAATAGATACAAGAGTAGGCTGTTCAGTCCCTCAATCCTGATCTGCAATTCAAGAGGATCATGGTTGATTTGACATTCCTCATCGTCCACTTTCCTGCATCTTTGTCTTAAACCTCAACTGTCCTACTGCTGAAGGATTTATCTTTCTCTGACTTAAATAAAACGCAAAAATTCTGTCTCCATAGCTCTTTGTGGCAAGGTGTTCCAAACAGTCACAACCTAAGACTCTCAAGGGGAGGTGAACGTTATTGCTGAACTGTTAGTCTTCAGGGGACCTGGGTTAGAGCCCTGCCCCAGCCGATGGAATATAAAGTCAATAGAAAATCTGGAATTACGGTTGTAACGATAACCATGAAACTATTGTCGATCATCAGAAAAACCCAACTGGTTCACTCATGTCCTTTAGGGGGAAAAAAAAAACTTACATAGCCTAGCTGACATGTGATTCCAGACCCACAGCGATATGGCTGACTCTTATTTGTCTTTTTTTAGATTAGATTAGATTAGATTAGATTACTTACAGTGTGGAAACAGGCCCTTCGGCCCAACAAGTCCACACCGACCCGCCGAAGCGTAACCCACCCAGACCCATTCTCCTACATTTACCCCTTCACCTAACACTACGGGCAATTTAACATGGCCAATTCACCTAACCTTCTGAGCAGCGGTAGTAAATCTGGGCAATAAATGCTGGCCAGTGACGTTCTCATTCGTTAAATGAATAGAAACACCCTCCAAGAAGAAACTCTCCTCATCTCAGTCTTGAATTGAGCTTTATTCTGAGACTATACCTTCTATCCTAAACTCTCTCATGAGGGGAAACATCCTCTCAGCATTTATCCAATCAAGCCCTTTCAGGGTCCTACATGTTTCAATGAGATTATCTCTCATTCTTCTAAACTTCAGTGAGTGGAATCCCAAAATGTTTGCTTATAAGACAATCCTTCGATACGGAGAAAGTGAGGACTGCAGATGCTGGAGATCAGAGCTGAAAAATGTGTTGCTGGAAAAGCGCAGCAGGTCAGGCAGCATCCAAGGAGCAGGAGAATCGACGATTTGGGCATAAGCCCTTCTTCAGGAAGGAGGGCTTTCCTGAAGAAGGGCTTATGCCCGAAACGTCGATTCTCCTGCTCCTTGGATGCTGCCTGACCTGCTGCGCTTTTCCAGCAACACAGTTTTCAATCCTTCGATACGTCTGAATTGTTGCTTGGAATGGAGCTGTTTATCTAAGAAGAGAGGCTGAGTTATTAGGTTGTTTTCTTTAGTAGCCACTGCTCCTTCATTAGGTGCAGAGCTCTGAAAGCTTGTGATTTCAAATAAATCTATTGGACTATACGTGGTGTCATGTGACTTCTGACTTTTTTAAAAAACAGCAGAGAAGGTTGAGGGAATCCTCATTGATGTATAGAAGATTGTGAGGGGCATGCACAGAGTGATTAAAAAGCAACAGTTCCTTACAGTTGAACAGTCATTAATAAGGAGCATAATTTTAAGATGAAATGCAGGAGGCTTAGAGAGGATTTGAGGAAAAGAATTTTAACCCAGAGGTTGATGGGAATCTGAGATGCACTGTCTGGGAGGATTGTTAAAGTGGGAAACCTCACAATCTTCAAAAAGAACTTGTACCAGCATTTCAATGTCATAACATTCAAGGCTGCGAGCAAAGTGCTGGAAAGTGGGACTAGTGTAGATTTTGTGTAGATTTTGTTACTGCAGACTCAATTTCCAATGGGCCTCTTTTGTACTGTATGGTTTTATGATTCAAAAATCCTTCAGTCATTAACTCAGGTTGATGCTTTTGAGTTGCTGCATAATAAACGGAATGTGTAGTTGTCATGTAACAATTCTGTAAAACTTATCAACTGCCTATTTATTGCCCGAGGAGAAAGTAAGGACTGCAGGTGCTGGAGATCAGAGTCAAGAGTGTGGTGCTGGTAAAGCACAGCAGATCAGGCAGCATCCGAGGAGCAGGAGAATCGACAGTTCGGCCATATGCCTATCATCAGCAGTCAGCATTTCTGATGAAAGGCTTATGCCCGAAACGTCGATTCTCCTGCTCCTGGGATGCTGCCTGACTTGCTGTGTTTTTCCAGCACCACACTCTCGAGTATTTATTCTCCTGTCTTTCCACTTTAGTTCAGCCAACTTGTTCTTTGCGCTTGCATAATTTCCCTTTTTCGAATATAATATGCTTGGGATCGGGGAGTCCAGAACTAGAGGGCATAGGTTTAGGGTGAGAGGGGAAAGATATCAAAGAGACCTAAGGGGAAACTTTTTCATGCAGAGGGTGGTACGTGTATGGAATGAGCTGCCAGAGGATGTGGTGGAGGCTGGTACAATCGCAACATTTAAGAGGCATTTGGATGGGTATATGAATAGGAAGGGTTTGGAAGGATATGGGCCGGGTGCTGGCAGGTGGGACTAGACTGGGTTGGGATATCTGCTCAGCGTGGACAGGTTGGATGGAAGGGTCTGTTTCCATGCTGTACATCTCTGTGGCTCTATGACCTCACTTTCAAGCAAAATCTAAAATTCATGTTTTGTCCATTCATCCTGAAAGGTTCTGGATATAGGTTTGCTTGCGGAGCTGGAAGATTCATTTCGAGATGTTTCGTCACCCTACTTGGTAACATCTTCAGTGGGCCTCCAGGAGAAGCACTGCTGATAATTCCTGCTTTCTATTTATATGTTTGGGTTGGTGATGTCATTTCCTGTTATTTTTCTCAGGGGGTGGTAGATGGGGTCTAACTCGGTGTGTTTGTTGACAGAATTCTGGTTGGAATGCCATGCTTCTAGGAATTCTCGTGTCTCTCTCTCTCTGTTTGGCTTGTGCTGTCCCAGTTCAAGTGGTGCCCTTACGTAGAGATGAGGAAGGAACTCCATCAACAAATACATCGACTTGGACCCCATCTACCACCCTCTGAGAAAAAGAACAGGAAATGACAACACCAACCCAAGGAAACCTAAACACATAAATAGAAAGTGGGACAAAATGCCAGTACTTCACCGGAGGCTCACCGATAATTCCTGAAGAAGGGCTCATGCCCGAAACGTCGATTCTCCTGCTCCTTGGATGCTGCCTGACCTGCTGCGCTTTTCCAGCAACACATTTTCATCACCGATAATGTTACCTAATATAGTGATGAAACATCTGAAAACGAACCTTCCAGCTCAGCAAGCAAACTTACATACATTGGTTTGAGTTATTTGTTCACCATCAAATAGTAATGGGAGTGTGGACGTAGTACAATCAAATGAAAGAAACATGTAGTCTGGGCAACAAAGTAATCATGGGTGATTGAAACCTGCAGAAAAACTGAATAAACCAACTGTGCATTAAATTTAGAAAGGACAAGTTTCTGGAGTGTGAAAGGACTGCCAGACTACTCAGACCCCTTAGCATCATGGGGTAGCCCACAAACCCACTAACACACTAAAACAGCAGCTAATGAACTTGAAAGACCTTATACAGAAAACAAGCAAAACTAATGTCATTTACAAAATACCGTGCAAGGACTGAAACAAACACTACATTGGACAAACGGGCAGAAAACTAACCACCAGGATACATGAACATCAACTAGCCACAAAAAGACATGACCCGCTATCACCAGTATCCTTACATATAGATGACGACAGACACCACATTGACTGGGACAACACATCTTAGGACAAGCCAAACAGAGACACGCATGAGAATTCCTAGAAGCGTGGCATTCCAGCCAGAACTCTATCGACAAACACATCGACTTGGATCCCATCTAACACCCTCCGTCAAAAAGAACAGGGAATGACATCACCAACCCAAGGAAACCTAAACACATAAATAGAAAGCGGGACATAACACCAGCACTTCACCGGAGGCTCACTGATTATGTTACCTAGCATGGTGACAAAACGTTCGAGAACAAATCTTCCAGCTCAGCGAGCAAACTTGCATCTACAACCTCAACCTAAGCTACAAATCTTCTCAAAACTCACTAATTCTAACCAATGTTCTGCTGCCCTTTGCAGTTTCTCAGTTCACTAAAACAGATTCCACACATTAGTAAACGAGGATCTCAGAACAATGTACTGATCCCATCTTATATTACCAGTGCAATTTAACTTCCTTTTCCTCCTTGTCCATTCTTCCTAAATATCAAATAACCTTCAAACTTCAGCTTCTAGTCCTAGTAACCATTTCTGAGATGGCAAATATATCATAGCCATTTACCTGTATTTGGTCTTTATGTAATCTGTCTTGTTGCAACTGGTAGAGTGCTTTTAAGTTTTTGATGTCATTCCACTTTGAGACAAACTTGGTGCTCAGCTTGGTTTCCACTGTCTTCTAGTCTCTCTGGCAAATTTTCCATTACAAATTTAAATCCCTTCTGATCTGGGTTACTTCTCAGTCCCCATCTCCTTGACAAGCTAATGTAAACTCACAACAGCAGAAGCAAATCTCCCTGCATGACTATAAGTCTGTTGTCTATATCTATACTGATGCAGACCTGATGGACTAAATGCTATGATTCATACAGAAAAGGCAATAACAATATATATACATAAAACCAAGAGATTTAGAATCTCCTCAGCTCAGGGGACTGACTCCGAGCTGTCTGGCCACAGCCAGTGTACTCTGCAAACGTAAATAAAGGATAACTTGGTGACAGGATACCAGCCTCAATGCAGTTTGTTCAACTGCAACACCGGAAAATCACTTTCAACTTGTCACCAATTTGAGAAATGCCCATTGATGTCTACCCACTGTTTCCATACTTTTAGCCAATTTCTAATCTGCACTACCAAGGACCCATCAATTTCTAATATGTAACCAACCTGCCATGTGGCACCTTATCAAATGCTTTCCGAAGGTCCAAATATACAACATCCACAGCACTACTCTCATTCACTGTGACATTTCAAAAAACTCAATTAACTTTGTCAGACATGACCTGCCCTTGACAAAATCATGTTGACTGTCTAAATTTAACTTATTTTCTCTAAGTGGACATTATTTTTATTATGGCTTCCATCAGTTTTCACACAATTCACGTCAAGCTGATGGGTCTGTAGTTTCCTGAGTTATCCTTTGTCCCTTTCTTAAGCAACGGTGTCACATTTGCAATCCTTCAGTCATAGAGTCCTACAAAAATGGAGACAGGTCCTTCATCCCAATCTGGTCCATGACAACCAAAATATCCATTAACACTAACCCCACTTCCCTGCACTTAGCCCATATCCTTGTATTCCTTTCGTATCCATGTATTTGTCCAAATGTCTTTTAAAATGTTGCTAATGTACCCACCTCAACCACTTCTGCTGGCAGTTCATTCCACATGCGTACCACCCTCTGTATAAAAAATGTTGCCCCTCAAGTTCCCTTTTATTGTTTACCCTTTAAGCGGCAATTGGATAGGTACATGGATGGGTGCTTAAGCTAGGACAAATGTTCGGCACAACATCGTGGGCCGAAGGGCCTGTTCTGTGCTGTATTGTTCTATGTTCTAACTTTAAGTCCTTGATACTCTAACCCTGGCAAAAAGAATGAGTGCATACACCCTATCCATGGCTCTCATGGTCTTATACACCTCTTTGCCTGCCCCTCCCCCACCCCCCACCTCAGGTGTCCTACATTCTAAAGAAAAAAAAGTCCTAGCTTGTCCAACTTCCCTCTATAACTCAGACTGTTGAGTCCAGGCAACATCCTTGTCTTATCTTTATATTTTATTCCTTTAGTTATAAAATCCAACATTCCATTGGCTTTCTTTATTATCTGCTGTACCTGCATCCTAGTTTTCTGTGACTCATGAATGAGTACACCTAGACACCTCTGCACCTGAGCACTCAGAATTCTGTCCACATTACGATAATAGGTTGCCTTCCCATTTTTTCTGACCCAAATGCTTATCCACGTTAAACTCCATCTGCCACATTTGGCCCACTCTCCTAACCTAACCATATCCATTTATAAGGTTCTTATTTCCTCTTTGCGATTTACCACTCCACCTATTTTTGTGTCATCTGCAAATTTGGCCATAGAGCTTTCTATCCTTGTATCCAAGTCCTTAAATGTAGATTGCAAATAGCTGGGGTTCAAGGACCGAACCCTGTGGCACCTCACTAGTCGCTAAAGGTTGGCATGCAGTTGCAGCAGGTGGTGAAGAAAGCTAATGGCATGCTTTCATAGTGACAGGATCTGAGTATTGGAGTAAGGATGTATTGCTGCAGTTATACAGGGCCTTGGTGAGGCCACACCTTGAGTACTATGTGCACTTTTGGTCTCCCAGTCTGAGGAAGGAAATTCTTGCTATTGAGGGAGTCCAGCGAAGGTTCACCAGACTGATTCCCAGGATGGCAGGACTGATTCCCAGACTGATTCCCAGAATGAGAGGGGATCTCACAGAAACATATAAATTCCTGATGGGACTGGACAGGCTAGATGTGGAAAGAATGTTCTGAATGTTGGAGAAGCCAGAACTAGGGGTCACAGTCTAAGAATAAGGGGTAAACCATTCAGGACTGCAAAGAGGAAGAATTTCTTCAGTCAGAGATTCGTGAACCTGTGGAAATTTTCTCCCACAGGAAACTGTTGGGGCCAGTTAGTTATATACCCAATAGAGAGCAGGACATGGTCTTTGTGGCTAAAGGGATCAAAGGGTACAGAGAAAGTGGAAATGGGATACTGAGATCGCATGACCAGCCATCATCATTTTGAATGGTGGTGCAGACATGAAGGGGTGAATGGCCTACTCGTGCACCTATGGTTCTATGTTTCTTTGTGGGCGGCACGGTGGCACAGTGGTTAGCACTGCTGCCTCACAGCGCCTGAGACCCGGGTTCAGTTCCCGCCTCAGGCGACTGACTGTGTGGAGTTTGCACGTTCTCCCCGTGTCTGGGTGGGTTTCCTCTGGGTGCTCCGGTTTCCTCCCACAGTCCAAAAGATGTGCAGGGTCAGGTGAATTGGCCATGCTAAATTGCCCGTAGTGTTAGGTAAGGGGTAAATGTAGGGGTATGGGTGGGTTTCGCTTCAGCGGGTCGGTGTAGACTTGTTGGCCGAAGGGCCTGTTTCCACACTGTAAGGTAATCTAATCTAATCTAAAAAAAAAAGGAAGTTACGCTGGAATCATTTTTGTTTACACATTTTCCCACAGGTCAGAAATCTGTAAACTGTTGACAAAACATTTTATAAAATACAAATACAATAAATTCACAAATACAACGTGATAAAAGCAGCAATCAATCCAAATAAAGAATAGTTTCCAAAAAGACAATTATAAATTAATAATGATACTAACAATTAAAGTATCAATCTTCAATACTAGATTAACCACTCAGATCAACTGCAAAGCCGGGTTCAGTAAAACACTGCTTCAGAAGGTCTTAGTTCGGTTTCACTCTGTGGTAAAACTCTCTAGAATCTAAGAATATGCATAGGTGACCAACAAAAAATCCTTGTTGTAAATTACGCAGGAGACTTAATTATATTTAGAAATCAATTAACAAAAGCTGCTCAGTGCATCCCTGGCTTTCTTGGGCTCAGGCACCTGAGATCGGAGTTTCCCCAGGTGAGTTGGGTTAACCAAACAAACAAAGAACAGCCATTCTTTATGTGATCTTGCTGTGCACAAAACAGATATTATGTTCACTAACAGAGCAGTCACAATTTTGTTTTGGTTCTGTTCGCCAAGCTGGGAATTTGTGTTGCAGATGTTTCGTCCCCTGTCTAGGTGACATCCTCAGTGCTGGGGGCCTCCTGTGAAGCGCTTCTGTGATGTTTCCTCCGGCATTTATAGTGATCACTACAAATGCCGGAGGAAACATCACAAAAGCGCTTCACAGGAGGCTCCAAAGCACTGAGGATGTCACCTAGACAGGGGACGAAACGTCTGCAACACAAATTCCCAGCTTGGCGAACAGAACCACAACAACGAGCACCCGAGCTACAAATCTTCTCCCAAACTTTGAGTCACAATTTTCCAATGAGTGAAGTTTGTAACAAGATCAGGTATCAATAAGAAAGCTAATTTCTTCTCTAAAATGTCTATAATTGTCATATTCATCACCACATACCGTTTTGTGGTCTTTTGTCATCTCTTTTGCAGCTGCCTCCAATGCTGCCCTGGCTTTCGCACTCACACCCTCAGGCTGTACAAGCACCACCTTGCGCCTCTTAGCTGGTAACTGTGACAGGACATCAGATTTTAGCCGCCTGATCATGAGGGACTCCAGAAGCAAGAGCCGCAGTTCCACCAAATTGGATGATCCTGAATAATCCCATCCCCAGGGCAACTGCCAAATGACAAGAGCAAGAACGTAAGCTGGGTGTGGGAGAACAAGGATAGGAAGAGAAAGCAATACAGGGGAAGAGGGGTTAAGTTGTAGGGAGAGATGGCCTGTGTGGAGGGCCATGGGAGAAAGGAGATTGGGGAAGAGTATGAGACAGGGAGTGTGCGGTGAAGCAGAGAAAATGGGGAATGGTGGTTGAGCATTTGGAGAGTTAAGGAAGACTGGAGAGAAGGGAGAGAACAATTTGAATGGAGGACCATAAAACCATAAGATATTAGGAGCAGAATTAGGCCATTTGGCTCATTCAGTCTGCTCGGCCATTCAATCATTGTCGTTCTGTTTCTCAAAACCATTCTCCTGTCTTCTCTTTCCCCACTTCAGGCTAGCCAGTGATGTCCATATCCCATGAATGAATTAAAAATAAAACCTTTGATTGCCTTAGTATCAAGAATCTCTCTTGATCTATGTGCCCTTGGGTCCTAGTATCTTCTACTAACGGAGACAACTTCTCCACATCCACTCAATCCAAACCTCTCAATATTCGGACAAAGGGTCACTCAACCCGAAACACTAACTCTGATTTCTCTCCACACATGCTGCCAGATCTGCTCAGTTTTTCCAGCAATTTCAGTTTTTCTCTCAGTATTCTGTAAGTTTCAATGAGAACCCCCTCATACCTCTAAACTCCTTCAAGTTCAAACCCAGAGCCCTCAACCGCTCTCATGTCAACCACTTCATTCCCAGGATCATTATTCTGAACCTCTTCTGGTTCTCCCTCTAAGACCAGCACGTCAGTCCTTAGAAATGAGGTTCAAATTGCTCACGATAATCCAAATGCAGTCTGACCAGAGCCTGATACAGCCTCAGCAGTACATACCTGCTCTTAATTCTAGACCTCGAGATGAATCTCACATTGTATTTGCATTCCCAAAAATGCACATTAACCTTAAGAGAATTTTTAACTAGGAATCCAAACTCCCTTTTGCTTCAGAGTTTCAATGCCTTTCCCTATTTAGAAAATAGAGTATGAACATAGAACATTACAGTGCAGTACAGGCCCTTTGGCCCTCAATGTTGTGCCATCCTCTGGAACCAATCTGAAGCTCATCTATCCTACACTATTTCATTTTCATCCATATGTTTATCCAATGACCACTTAAATGCCCTTAAAGTTGGCAAGTCTACTACTGTTGCAATCAATGTGTTCCATGCCCCTACTACTCTCAGAGTAAAGAAACTACCTCTGACATTTGTCCTATATCTATCATCCCTCATTGTAAAGCTATGTCTCCTCGTGCTATCCATCACCATCCGAGAAAAAAGGCACTCACTGCTCACCCTATCTAAACCTCTGATTATTTTGCATGTCTCAAATTAAGTCACCTCTCAACCTTCTTCTCTCTAATGAAAACAGCCTCAAGTCCCTCAGCCTTTTTTTCCTCATAAGATATTCCCTGCATTCCAGGCAATATCCTCGTGAATCTCCTCTCAACCCTCTCCAAAGATCCCACATCCTTCCTATAATGCAGTGACTAGAACTGTACACAATACTCCAAGTGTGGCTGCATCAGAGTTTTGTACAGCTGCAACATGACCTCATGGCTCTGAAACTCAATCCCACTAACAATAAAAACTAACATGCCGTATGCCTTCTTAACAATCCTATAATCTGGATGGCACACTTCTGGGATCTATGTACATGGACACAGAGATCTCTCTGCTCATCCACACTACCAAGGATCTTACCATTAGCCCAGTACTCTGCATTCCTGTTGCACCTTTGAAAGTGAATCACCTCACACTTTTCTGCGTTATACTCCATTTGCCACCTCTCAGTCCACCTCTGCAGCTTATCTGTCCCTATGTAGCCTGCAACATCTTCAGCACTATCCACAACATTAACAACCTTAGTATCATCTACAAATTTACTAACCCATCCTTCTAAACCCTCATCCAGGTCTTTTATAAAAATGAAAAACAGCAGTGACCCCAAAACAGATCCTTGAGGTACACCACTAGCAACTGAATTCCATGACGAACATTTCCCATCAACCATCACCCTGTTTTCTTTCAGCTTGTCAATATCTGATCCAAACTGCTAAATCACCCTCAATCCCATGTCTCCATATTTTCTGCAATAGCCTACCGTGGGGAACCTTATCAAATGCCTTAGTGAAATCCATATACACCACATCAACCGCTTTACCCTCATCCACCTGTTTTATCACCAACTCAAAGAACTCAATAAAGTGTGTGAGGCACAACCTATCCTTCACAAAACAGTGCTGATTAGCCCTAATCAATGTATTATTCTCTAAATGATTATAAATTCTATCTTTTATAACCTTTTCCAACAGGGTGTCTCTACTCCCCTTCTTGAACAAGAGGACAATATTTGCTAAACTCCAGTCTTCTTTCACTATTCCTGTTGACAATGACGACATAAAGATCAATGCCAAAGGCTCTGCAATCTCCTCCCTGGCTTCCCAGAGAATCCTAGGATAAATCTCACCTGGCCCAGGGGATCTAGCTATTTTCACACTTCAGAATTGCTAACATCTCCACCTTGTGAACCTCAATCCCATCTATGCCTCTGTGCTACCTATCAAAGTGCATAACATCACACCTTCTCACATGAGTTCATAAGATATAGGAGCAGAAATTAGGCCACTTGGTCCATCAATCTGCTCTGCCATTCAATCATGACTGATATGCTCCTCACCCCCATTTCCTGCCTCTCCCCATAATTCTTCAATCCATTATCAATTGAAAATCTGTCTAACTCCTCCCTAAATTTACTCACTGTCCCAGTAGCCACTGTACCTTGGGGGAGCAAATTCCAAGATTCACAACCCTTTTGGAGAAACAGTTTCTCATTAACTCTGTTTTAAAATTTGCTACCCCTTATCCTAAGACTTTGATCTCTCGTATTAGAGGCCCCACAAGATGAAGCATTCGCACCACATTTACTTTATTCATATCTTTCATCATCTCGTATACCTCAATTTGATCTCCCCTCATTCTTCTGAATTCCAGAGAGTATAGGTTTAAACTGTTCACTCACTCTTCATATCAAAAAATCCTCATCTCTGGCTTCATTCTAGTGAACCTCCTGTGAATTGGCTCCAATGCCACTACATCCTTCCTCAAATAAGGGGACCTAAACTGTGCACAATACTCCACGTGCGGTCTCACCAATGCTTTGTATCGTCACAACAATACTTCCTTACCTTTATATTCTATTTATTTAGGTATAAAAGCCAACATTCCATTTGCTTTCTTTATTATCTGCTGTACCTGCATGCTAGCTTTGTGTGACTCATGAATGGGGGACACCCTGAAATCTCTCCCCATTTAGATAATAGGTTGCCTTCCCATTTTTCCAACCAAAATACATGACTTCACACTTATCCACGTTAAACTCCATCTGCCACATTTTAGCCCACCCTCCTAACCTATCTATAGCCATTTATTTCCTCATTGCAATTTACAATCTCGCCTATTTTAGTGTCGCCCACAAATTTGGCTTTAGAGCCTTCTATCCCTGTATCTAAATCGTTAATGTAGATTGTAAATAGCTGTGGTCAAAGAACTGAACCCCGTGGCACCATACTGGTTACATTTTTCCATCTAGAGAAGAAAAACATTTATTCTGACTCTCTTTCTTCTGTCCATCAGTTAGTCACCTATCCTAACCAATAAAATTACCTCATATCCTATATATGATCAAACCTTGTGAATTAACCTTTCTGCAGCACCTTATCAAACGCCTTCTGGAATTCAGATATATTACATCTACAGGATCCCTATTATCCACTTTGCTTGTTACATCTTTGAAGAACTCTAGCAAATTAGTCAAACGATAAAACCATGCTGACTCTGATGCTGACCGACATTGTATTCCATCTGCCACTTCTCTGCCCAATCCACTAGCCTGTCCAAATCCTGCAGCCTCCTTGCCTCCTCAACACTACCTGTCCTTCCACTTATCTTTGTACCATCTGCAAACTTAGCAACAGTGCCTTCAGTTCCATCGTCCAGATTGTTAACATGTAACATGAACAGTTGCAATCCCAAAACATACACGTGCTGAACTTCACCAGTCAATGGTTTCCATCCTTCTGCCAGTCAGCCAATCCTCTATTCTTGCCCCTATCACCATGGGCTTTTGTCTTATTTTACAGCTTCCTGTGCATCACCTTATTAAAGGTGTTGTGAAAATCTAAATAGATCACTGGCTCTCCTTTGTCCAACTTCCTCATTAGCTACTCAAAAGACTTCTAACAGATTTGTCAGGGACAATTTCCCCTTGCTGAAGCCATGCTGACATGGTCCTACTTTCCCATACACTTCCAAGTACTTGCAATCTCATCGATAATTGACTACATTTTACCAACAACTAAGGTCAGGTTAACTGGCTTTAATTTCCCATCTCCTGCCTATTAGCCATTTTCCAGTCCTGTGGGTCTCTCCCTAACTCCATTGATTCTTAAAGATCCCTACCACTGCCTCTACATCGCCTCAGTTATCTCCCTCAGAACTCTAGTGTAGCCCATCTAAATCATCTAAATCTAGGTGATTTATCCACCTTCAAACCTTTCAGCTTTCCTAACATTTCCTTCTTAGTGATGGCTGTTAAACTCACCTCCACCTCTGACTGATTCTGGGCTGGGAATATGAATACATGAATGAGTAAATGTTCAAGAATACTCACCCGTTTGGCAGCACAGTAACGGATTCCAAAATCATGGAAGTTTGGAAACAGTTTGGGTTGGAGCACAGCTATCTGACTGTACAGCTCAGCTGGTCTGGACATGGCTGGTGTCCCAGAGAGGAGGAGGAGTCTTTTTGCTGCCTGAAAAAAAGATCAGCAACAGGAGTTGAGCTCCATACACTGGTCACAGCACAGCCTCTATCTGGTCCGCTCTCCCATAATACAGTAATGACAAGAATCAAAGACATTCTGTTCCAGTGTTAAGAGAGAAAATGTGATCTGGTTGGTATTTCATTCAGATACAGAGAGAAAGGCTGAGGTTCAGAAATCAGGCACCTCCCAACACAGGACACACCTGGAGGAGGGGGTGAGCAGCTTTACATCGGGCTGTCTTCATATTCTTCAGGAAATGAGATTCATCCTAAAAAGTGTGAGAGATACAGATTTAGAAATCCAAGTAGTGATCTGCTGTGCAAGGCACAGTGAAAGACAGTTACAACAGTCAGGCAATGGAATCCTGTTCAAAACTCTCAGCTGGCATCATCCAAACTTCAATTCAAAAAAATCATTTTCTATGAAGTTTAGGTTTTACCAAGAGACCAGCTCACTAAACCTTGCAAAATCTTCCGAAGAGGCTGTCCAGTCATGATCCAAACTTTGCCAGAGCTTACCCAGATAACAGCAGCAAACTTCCTTGATGAGCATCAACACATCAGCTGATAACAGGATTAGTATCCAACAATCAGCAACAAGGGGTAAATATAGGACAACAGATATTAAAATATCTCTATGAAGTACATATGTAGATGTGTTAGATCAATCAACCTGCATTACATTAGTGCTGAAAAATGTGTTGCTGGAAAAGAGCAGCAGGTCAGGCAGCATCAAAGGAGCAGAAGAATCGACGTTTCGGGCATAAGCCCTTCTTCAGGAATGAGGAGGGTGTGCCAAGCAGGCTAAGATAAAAGATAGGGAGGAGGGACTTGGGAGAGGGGCGTTGGGAGGGGCGTCGATTCTCCTGCTCCTTTGATGCTGCCTGACCTGCTGCGCTTTTCCAGCAACACATTTTTCAGCTCTGATCTCCAGCATCTGCAGTCCTCACTTTCTCCTGCATTATATCAGTCTCTGATTTAATGATATACATCACCAGGAATAAATGAACTGGTTATTCATTTTACATGCAGAGAGTGGGAGTTGTGTGTGCATATTAGTTGCTGCGATTTGCTTAACCTGTAACTAGTGCAGTAACAAAGAGGTTAGTAGTGGGACCACAATTATTTACCAGATATATTAATGACTTGGATGAGGAAAATGAATGTAATATAGCCAAGCTTGATACAAAAATAAATGAAAAAGCAAGTCTGAGGATAACGCAGAGCTGCAGAAGGATAAAGACACGTTAAGGGAAGGGGTAAAAACTTGCAGATGGAAAATTATGTGGGAAATGTGAGGTCATGTACTTTGGCAGATGTCAGAGGACTGGAGCTAACATGGATACACTATTCAAGAAGGGTAATAAAATTAAACCAGGGAATTACAGACCAGCAAGTCATCAGTGGATGGGAAAGACCATAAGTAGTAGAAACAGAAAGAGGCTATTCAGCCCCTCAAATCTCTCTGCCATTCAGCAGCTTCCTAGCTGATATGACATTCCTCATGTCCACTTACTTGCCCTTTCCTGGTAACCCTCAACTTCCCAACTGATCAAGAATCAATCTATCTTAAATACAGACAAGAGCTCTGCTTGCACAGCTTTCTGTGGCAATGAAGTCCAAGGACTCTCAACCCAGAGCAGAAATTTCTCATCTTAGTCTCAAATTGATACCCATGAAACCATTAGAGATAGGAGCAGAATAAGGCCAGTGAATCTGCTCCTCCATTCGATCTTAGCTGATATGTTTCTCAACCTCATTCTCCTGCCTTCTCCTTGTAGCCCTTGATCCCTTTACCAATCAAGAACCTATCTATCTCTGTCTTAAATACATTCAATGACTTGGTCTCCACAGCCCTCTGTGGCAATTCTTTCCACAGGTCAACCACACTGCAGCTGAAGAAATTCCTTTTCTCTTCTGGGACTATACCCTCAGGTCCTACAATCTCCCATGAGCGAACACAACCTCTCAGCATTAAGCCCCTTAATAATCCTATATATTTCAACGAGATCACCTTTCATTCTTCTAAACGCCAGAGAGTACAGTCCCAACCTGCTCATAGAACAATCCATTTATGATGGACTAATGGACTCTCTCAGTTATGTCTAACTTTTTTTTTTCTTATTTGTAAACTTTTCAAAATGGTGTTGGAACATGACGATAGTGGAAAAGCTTTTCACAGTATTTCCCGGTTTTCCTCACTGTAAAATATACGTGACAATAAAATCATTCATTCAATATCGGGGACCATCCTAGTGAACCTTCTCTGAACTGCCTCCAATGAAATGATATATTTCCTTAAATAAGGCTCACAGTACTCCATTTTGAGTTGATGTGGTAAAGTGGTTAATGTGGTGTATATGGATTTCAGTAAGGTAAGGTTCCACACGGTAGTCTATTGCACAAAGTTTTGGGATTGAAGGTAATTCAGTGGTTTGGATCAGAAATTGGCTAGCTGAAAGAACACAGAGTGGTGGTGGTTAATGGGAAATGTTCATCCTGGAGCTCAGTTACCAGTGGTTTACCGCAAGGATCTGTTTTGGGGCCACTGCTGTTTGTCATTTTTATAAATGATCTGAATGTGAGTGTAGAAGGATGGGTTAGTAAATTTGCAGATGACATGAAGGTAGGCAGAGTTATGGATAGTGCCAAAGGATGTTGTGGGTTACTGAGGGACATAGATAAGTTGCAGAGAAGTGGCAGATGGAGTTTAATGCGGAAAAGTGTGAGGTAGTTCACTTTGGAAGTAGTTACAGGAATGCCGCGTACTGGGCTAATAGCAAGATTCTTGGCAGTGTAGATGAACAAAGATCTCTGTATCCAGGTGCATAAATCCCTGAAAGTTGCCACCCAGGTTGATTGGATTGTTAAAAAGGCATAGGGGGTGTTGCTGTTTAGTGATATGAGGTTTGGGTTTCGGAGCCAAGAGGTCATGCTTCAGCTGTACAATACACTGGTAAGACTGCACCTGAAATACTGCGTACAGTTCTGGTCACATTATAGGTAGGATGTGGAAGCTTTGGAAAGGATTCAGAGGAGATTTAGTAGGATGTTGCCTGGTATGGAGGGAAGGTCTTACGAGGAAAGACTGAGGGAACTGAGGCTGCTTTCGTTGGAGAGAAGAAGTTTGAGGGGTGACTTAATCAAGACAAAGCTAGAGGGTTAGGTAGCATGGACAGTGAGAGCCGTTTTCCTCAGATGGTGAAGGCTAAGACGAGGGGACATAGCTTTAAATTGAGGGATGTTAGATTTAGGACAGACATTAGGGTTAGGTTCTTTACTCAGAGAGTAGTAGGGGCGTGTAACGGCCTGCCTGCAACAGTAATAGACTTGCCGATGTTAGGGGCATTTAGATGGGCATTGGATATACATATAGATAATAATTGAACAGTGTAGGTTAGATGGGCATCAGATTAATTTTACAGGTCAGTACAACATCGAGGATCCAAGGGCTTGTATTGCACTGTAACATGCTATAAAAAGCCTCATTAGCACCTTGGGCAGTCACAGCAAGACTTCCCTACTCTTATACGCCAGTCTTCTCAAAGCTCGCTAACTCAAACCCCTTGAAATAAGGGCCATCATTACATCGGCCTTCCTGATTACTTGCTGCACCTACGTGCTAGTTTTCTGTGTTTCATGTACAAGCACCTCCAGCTTTCTGCAGTTTTCTTGCATTTAAAGTCTGTTGTTTTCCTAAACTTCCTCTCTGTACTAAAGGTATTTTGGTTTCTGCAATCATTCTACTTGAAGTTAACTATTGTACACTGATTATATATGGAGGATGAACTAGTATCTCCTTCATTCTGGCTCGGAATAAAGAATGACGTATCTACTTTTCTTTACGCAGAGTGGTAGGGGCGTGGAATGCCCTACCTGCTAAGATAGTCAACTCAGCCACATTTGGGAGAGTTAAACAATCCTTAGATAAGCACATGGATGATTTTGGGATAGAGTAGGGGGACGAGCAGAGAATAGTTCACAGGTCTGTGCAACATTGAGGGCCGAAGGCCCTGTCCTGCTCTGTATTGCTCTATGTTATAGGTTCCACTTACTACAATGATGACCTGGAAGTGTTTCTCCATCAACTGATTCCTGAGTTTAGCGAGCAGGTCATAGCTGATTATGCTGACATGAGAGGATGATAATCGATCTTTTCCTGTCAGTATAACGTCAATAGCCTTAGTATCCAACGATGGCAACCATTGGCTAAAAGCCTGAAAAAGAAAAATGTTCATTTGAATTACCCAATTCAAAGACTGCATCTCTGAAACAGCACGCATGATTGCCCAGTCTTTACACACATACTCCCAAGGAAGAACCCTTGTATATACTAATAAACTGCTCAAGATCTCTTGTACACAATGTCACAATCCCCAGGTAAACGTTAGTACATACTGATACACTCCCTGGGTAACCCCCAATTCACACTGACAGACTCCCGAGGTAGAGCCTATGTATACACTGCCCGTATATGTTGACAAACTCCCTGGGTAATCATCTGCACATACACAGATTCTCTGGGTAACTCTCTGTACATACTGAAACACTCCCTAGGTAACCCCTGACACATGCCAGGGACTATTAATTAAACAATTCACAGGAAGAGGAGGGTCCATAATTACTTATCATCGATAGTCACAGGTGAAGTGCCGGAAGACTGGAGGTGGCTAACGTGGTGCCACTGTTTAAGAAGGGTGGTAAGGACAAGCCAGGAAACTATAGACCAGTGAGCCCGACGTCGGTGGTGGGCAAGTTGTTGGAGGGAATCCTGAGGGACAGGATGTACATGTATTTGGAAAGGCAAGGACTGATTAGGGATAATCAACATGGCTTTGTGTGTTGGAAATCATGTCTCATAAACTTGATTAAGTTTTTTGAAGTAACAAATAGGATTGATGAGGGCAGAGCAGTAGATGTGATCGATCTGGACTTCAGTAAGGCGTTCGACAAGGTTCCCCATGGGAGACTGATTAGCAAGGTTAGATCTCATGGAATACAGGGAAAACTAGCCATTTGGATACAAAACTGGGTCAAATATAGAAGACAGAGGGTGGTGGTGGAGGGTAGTTTTTCAGACTGGAGGCCTGTGACCGGTGGAGTGACACAAGGATTGGTGCTGGGCCCTCTACTTTTTGTCACTGACAAAAATGATTTGGATGCGAGCATAAGAGATACAGTTGATAAGTTTGCAGATGACACCAAAATTGGAAGTGTAGTGGACAGCGAAGAGGGTTACCTCAGGATCTGGACCA
>NC_057716.1:109586927-109592341 GCF_004010195.1 Chiloscyllium plagiosum
AAGAAGGTGTTTAGTATGCTTTCCTTTATTGGTCAGAGTACCGAGTACAAGAGTTGGGAGGTCATGTTGCGGCTGTACAGGACATTGGTTAGGCCACTTTTGGAATATTGTGTGCAATTCTGGTCTCCTTCCTATCGGAAAAATGTTGTGAAACTTAAAAGGGTTCAAAAAAGATTGACAATGATGTGACCAGGATAGGAGGATTTGAGCTATAGGGAGAGGCTGAACAGGCTGGGGCTGATTTCCCTGGAGCGTCAGAGGCTGAGGGGGTGACCTGATAGAGGTTTACAAAATTATGAGGGGCATGGATACGATAAATAGACAAAGTCTTTTCCCTGGGGTCAGAGAATCCAAAACTAGAGGGCATAGGTTTAGGGCGAGAGGGGAAAGATATAAAAAAGACCTACGGGGCAACCTTTTCACACAGTGTGGCACGTGAATGGAATGAGCTGCCAGAGGAAGTGGTGGAGGCTGGTACAATTGCAACATTTACCAGGCATTTGGATGGGTATATGAATAGGAAGGGTTTGAAGGGATACGGGCCGGGTACTGGCAGGTGGGAGTAGATTGGGTTGGGATATCTGGTCGGCATGGACGGATTGGACCGAAGGGTCTATTTCCGTGCTGTACATCTCTGTGACTCTAGGCAGTGGCATTTACCTGACAATGTGGAAAACTGACCAGGTGTATACAAATAGCAAGACAAATTCAACCTGGGCAATTAATGCCCCATCAGTCTGTTCTTAAACATCAGTAAAGTGATGGAAAGTGTCATCAACAGTGCCACCAGGCATTGGCTGCTCATCAATAATCTGCTCACTTGCCTGGATGAGTCCGCTCCAACAACACACACTCTTAAAGTCCACTTGTAAACTACAATTGTTATATCTCTTTCTGTTTCTTATATCTTACAAGGTGAATGTGCTGAAGCGGAGAAGCTGCCTCTCTCATTGTGCAACAGTACAACATATACCTGTGCCCAGGTAAATCGGACAGACGATGGCGTAATGACGAGCACCGGCCATTCTTTCCGATAAACTGTGGCAATGCAAATGGCTTGAAGAGTCTTCCCAAGTCCCATGTCATCAGCCAACAGCAAACGGCCTCCCCGAGATACGGCAAAACTGTCAAGACACAAACCTTCAATATACCATCATCAGGAAACAAAGTAGGGTTTATCTCAAAGCACAGATGTGAAAGGAGATAGCAAGGAGTGCAGATGCTGGAAAGTCAGAGCTGATAAAGTGTGGCGATGGAGAAAGCACTGCAGGTCAGGCAGCATCTGAGGAGAGTCAAGGTTTTGGGCAGGAACCTTCATCAGGCAGCTCGGGTTCTGCCTGACCTGCTGTGCTTTCTCCAGCACCACACTTTATTGACCCAGGTGAGAGAGAGGCCATTCAGCCCATGCATCTAGGAAAAACCCATTGTTTTCTCCAAGACAGTTTTAACTTTGTCAATGCTGGGACTGAAGCATTCCACATAAGGGATAAAGATAGTGTACTGCTAGGGCTGGGATGAAATAGCAGAATCAGTGCAAAAAGATTCAAGAACAACTGTTGAAAACAGAAACACAAATATTTGAAAAGGAGTGTTTGGATAAAAATGATATGGGAATGGAGGGAGGACAATCAAATGAAGGAAACAGTGGCTCAGAGATCCTGCGTAAGCCTGATGGACTAAATGGTCTCATTTTATAGTTGATTGCAACAAGTTTTGATCATTTATGTGGAAGCTTGATTTAACTAACACAAATATAACACTGAATTACAGAAACTTAAGAATTGCCGAAATCTGGGGACCACAATTTCAAGATTGTCAGTAAGAGAGTTTGGAGTGGGGTGAGGAGGAGAAACTTCTTCACTCAGAGGATTTGGAATGCACTGCCTGGGAGCGTGGTAGAGGCAAACTCCACAGGAAGTTTCATAAGAGAACTGGATATATATTTGAACATGATGAATATAGAAGGCTAGGGAAATAGGGCTGGAGAATGGGATGGGTAGATCTTTCAGGAGTCAGTACAAGAACGGTGGATTGAATGGTCTCCTCCTGTCTTGTTAAATTCTATGATTCTATGATCTTTCACTGATCAAGACAAAATTGCAAGGATACCAAATTTCTAATGGAACAATAACTTATATTTCATGAGAAAAGTGCATTAATTGGTTAGAAAGTGAACTCCAATCCATATCGACATTTCTGTGGAGAACGCTACAGGGAATGGTCCACAAAACCTTTGTTTAGTTGAAAAAGGCACAAAGCATGGCCTGGTGCTGGCTGGTGGGATTAGATTGGGTTGGGATATCTGGTCGGCATGGATGGGTTGGACCGAAGGGTCTGTTTCCATGCTGTACATCTCTATGACTCTATGTTCATTCTATCTGCAAAGGACAAGAGTGGAATTAAAAAATGGGTTTCACTTTGGTAAGCATTCAGCAAGCTGCCCTTAGTCCAGAACATGCACTGGTCACAGTTAATCAGCTACCTTTTCATTAAGGCTTTCCTCCAAAATTTCAAACACAGACACCAACTGACTGAAACTTACTTCACTCCATCCCTTTGGAATGGCATTAGGCTATGGACCAGTTTGGGATCGACCGCTGACAAATCAGCTTCTGGGACTTCCACAGGCTCCAGAGAGGTCTTTTTGAACTGGGGCAGGAAGATCTCCAGCAACCCTCGTGGGAATGGCTCTATTTGTACATCAGAGATCTTTGATAGTGCATCAACTGAAATACACAACAAACAGCCAAGAATAAGGAAAACTGTTACCTGAAAAGAAGCAATGTTAGGGTTACATAGAGAAGGCGGGGGGGGGGGGGGGTCGGCACAAAATTAGGCGCTCGTTTGGAGAGTTGGTAGAAACATTAGGCCAAATGACTACATTCTGCACTGTAAAACTGACATAGTTTAAAAGACTAACAATTTAAAAAGACTAACATTTGTACAGCACATTTCACCACCTACCACCTTAGGATAATACAATATGTTTTACAGCCAATTAAGGACTTTTGAAATGGAATCACCACTGTAAGGTGGGACATGCAGCAGTTATTTATGTACAGCAACAGCAATCTGATAAATGACCATGCAATTTTATTCAGTGGTAAGAACTGAGGTCTATATTGACCACAGCGCTCCACAGAACTACCTGATCTATATTGCAATAGTTCTATGGGAACACTTCTGTCCAACCAAAAAAAAAACAGTTGTGGGGTGAGGTTCAGTATGTCATCCAAAATACAACATCACTGACAGCATAGCATTGTCCTTCTACTGACACTCTGACAGCGAGGTTCTCCCTCAGTATTGACCATATGACAGGGTGACATTCCCTCAGTACCAACTCTCCAACAGTACAATACCTCTGTACAGGCCAAATGTCAGATTTCTCAGTGGGAGAGCATTTCAGTGACAATGACGGCAACTGCCTCACCTTTACCATAGCCATGGAGAGGGATAGCAACAGACAGTATGGGAAAGTTAGATTAGATTAGATTAGATTACAGTGTGGAAACAGGCCCTTCGGCCCAACAAGTCCACACCGACCCGCTGAAGCAACTCACCCAGACCCATTCCCCTACATTTACCCCTTCACCTAACTCTACAGGCAATTTAGCATGGCCAATTCGCCTAGCCTGCACATTTTTGGACTGTGGGAGGAAACTGGAGCACCCGGAGGAAATCCACGGAGAATGTGCAAACTCCACACAGTCAATTGCCTGAGGCAGGAAATGAACCCAGGTCTCTGGCACTGAGGCAGCAGTGCTAACCACTGTGCCACTGTGCCACCCAAGGTATTTAATTGGCAGAGCTGAAATTATACTGGTATTAGACAAGAGCTGGGGAGTACTAATTGGGAAGAATTGTTCTACGGGAAACTGACAGCAGAAATGTGAAGGTTGTTTAAGCAGCACTTGTTGCGAGTGTTGGATAACTTTATCCACTGAGACAGGCAAGGAACGGTAAGGTGAAGGCGCCTTGGATGACAAGAGGAACTTCTCATCAAAAGGAAGATGAAGCTTACTTAAAGTTGAAGTAGCAAGGATCTAGCAGAGATTTAGTGGAATACAGGGTAGCTAGGAAAGAACTCAAATATTGACTGAGGAAAGCTAGGGAGGAGTACGAAAAAGCCGTGGCGGGAAGGATTAGGGATAATCCAAAGGCATTCTAACTTACGTGAGGAATAAGAAAATCATCAGAGAGAGGGTAGGGCCGATCATGGATAGCGGAGGGAACTTGTGCCTGGAACCTAAAGAGGTAGGGAAGGCCATAAATGAGTTTTTTGCTTCCATATTCACTAGGGAGAGGAGCCTTGTTGATAGTGAGAAAGCCATGGACCAGGTTAATAAGCTTGAACAGATTGATATTAAGAAAGTGATGTGCTGGAAATTCTGGGAAGCATCAAGATAAGTCGCCAGGGGCAGACTAGATATATCCAAGGTTACTATGGGAAGCGAGGAATGAGATTGCTGCACCTCTGGCAATGATCTTTACATCCTCAATCTCCATGGGAGTAGTCCGGAGGGAGGTGAATATTGTTCATCTGTTCAAGAAAGGGAACAGGGAAATCCCTGGGAATTACAGACCAGTCAGTCTTACAACTATGGTAAGCAAGGAACTGGAAAGAATGATGAGAGATAGGATTTATGACTATTTGCAAAAACAGTTTGATTAAAGATAGTCAGCATGGCTTTGTGAGGGGAACATCACGGTTAACGACTTATTGAGTTCTTTGAGGATGTGATGAGACAAGTTGACCAAGGTCGAGCAGTGGGTGTGGCACATATGCACTTCAGTAAGACATTTGATAAGGTTCCCCACGGTAGGCTCATTCAGAAAATTAGAAGGTATGGGATACAGGGAAAGTTGGCTGTCTGGATACAAAATTGGCTGGCCGAAAGAAAACAGTGAGTGATAGTGGATGGAAAGTATTCTGCCTTGAGGTTGGTGACCAGTGCTGTCCTGCAAGGATCTCTTCTTGGGCCTCTACTCTTTGTAGATTTTATAGATGACTTGGATGAAGACATGGAAGGGTGGGTTTGCAATAGTTATTGGGGACTCGATAGTTCGGGGCACAGATAGGCGGTTCTGTGGGGGCGAGAGACTCACGTTTGGTATGTTGCCTCTCAGGTGCAAGGGTACGTGACGTCTCTGATCGTGTTTTCCGGGTCCTTAAGGGGGAGGGGGAGCAGCCCGAAGTCGTGGTCCACATTGGCACCAACGACATAGGTAGGAGGAGGGCTGAGGGTGTTAGGCAGGCTTTCAGGGAAGGTTGGAAGCTCAGAGTTAGAACAAACAGAGTTGTTGTCTCTGGTTTGTTACCCGTGCCACGTGATAGAGAGACGAGGAATAGGGAGAGAGAACAGTTAAATGCATGGGTACAGGGATGGTGCAGGAGGGAGGGATTCCAGTAT
>NC_057716.1:109595062-109604130 GCF_004010195.1 Chiloscyllium plagiosum
AAGATCGTATGAGGAAGGGCTGAGGCACTTGGGGTTGTTTTCATTGGAGAAAAGAAGGTTTAGGGGTGACTTGATAGAGGTGTACAAGATGATTAGGGGTTTAGATAGGGTTGACCGTGAGAACCTTTTTCCACGTATGGAGTCAGCTATTACGAGGGGGGCGTGGCTTTAAATTAAGGGGTGGTAGGTTTAGGACAGATGTTAGGGGTAGATTCTTTACTCAGCGAGTCATGAGTTCACGGAATGCCCTGCCAGTAGCAGTGGTGGACTCTCCCTCTTTATGGGCATTTAAACGGGCATTGGATAGGCATATGGAGGCTAGTGGGCTAGTGGATGTTAGGTGGGCTTGGAATAGCGCAACATCGAGGGCCAAAGGGCCTGTACTGCGCTGTATTTTTCTATGTTCTTTGTATGTTTGTTGATGAGACAAAGGTCGTTAGTGCTGTAGGTAGCGTTGAGGGCTGTTGCATACTACTAGACGTTGACAGGATGCAGAGCTGGGCTGAGAAGTGGCAGGTGGAGTTCAAATGTCAAGTAATTTTGGAAGGTAGAATTTGAATGCAGAATACAAGGTTAAAGACAGGATCCTTGTCAGTGTGGCGGAACAGTGGGATCTTGAGGTCCACGTACATAGATCCCTCAAAGTTGCCACCCAGGTTGATAAGGGTGTTAAGACGACGTAATGTGTTTTGTCTTTCATTAACTGGGGGATGGAATTAAAGATCAGTGAGGTTTTGCTGCCACTCTGGTTAGACCACAATTGCAATATTGTGTCCAGTTCTGATTAGCTCATTATAGGAAGGATGTAGATGCTTTAGAGAGGGTGCAGAGGAGATTTACCAGGATGCTGCCTGGATTGGAGGGCTGGTCTAGTGGAAAGAAGTTGAGTGAGCTTGGGCTTTTCATACTGGAACAAAGGAGAAAGGGAGGTGACTTTACAGAAATGTGGCTTTGCCAGAGAGGCGAGGAGAGGAGGATGGTGAAGTGAGGGCTGCCGGGAAGGGTGAGTTTTCCCGCATTAAAAGGAACTTGCCTCGGGAGTCCGGCATCCATTTGCTGAGAGGTGCAAGGGAGGAGCGAAGGACTTCTGGGAAGTCATATTTGTGTGGTTGCGTTACCCGAAACACTACTCGGGTAGTGTCTCCCAGCCATCCTCCTCTAACCAAAAAAAAAACGATCTGTGCGCCAGATTGGTAAGGTAACGGGTTTATTTTTTTTAATTCCTTATTTTTTCAACAGTCTCTTTGGGAATTTAGAATAGTGGGAATGGAGGTTGGGGCAGTTGAATGTTCCTCCTGCAGAATGTGGGAGGTAAGGGTCACCACTAGTGTCCCTGCTGACTACATCTGTGGGAAGTACACCCAACTACAGCTCCTTGAAAACCGCGTTAGGGAACTGGAGCAGGAGCTGGATGAACTTCGGATCATTTGGGAGGCAGAGGGGGTTATTGAGAGGAGTTACAGGGAGGTAGTCTCTCCTCAGGTACAAGAAAAATACAGAGGGTTTACAGTCAGGGGATGGAAAGGAAACCGGCAGGCAGTGCAGGGACCCCCTGTGGCCATTCTCCTCAATAATAAGTATACCGTTTTGGACACTGTTTGGGGGGGGGGGGGGGATGACTTACCAGGGGAAAGCAGTGGGGTACAGGGCTCTGGCACAGAGTCTGTCCCTGCTGCTCAAAAGGGAAAGGGGAAGAGGAGCAGAGGAGTGGTCATTGGGAACTCCATAGTTAGGGGGACAGATAGGAGGTTCTGTGGGGATGAGAGAGTCTCACGGTTTGTGTGTTGCCTCCCAGGTGTCAGAGTTCCCGCCTCAGGCGACTGATTGTGTGGAGTTTGCACGTTCTCCCCGTGTCTGCATGGGTTTCCTCCGGGTGCTCCGGTTTCCTCCCACAGTCCAAAAGATGTGCAGGTAAGGTGAATTGGCCATGCTAAATTGCCCGTAGTGTTAGGTAAGGGGTAAATGTAGGGGTATGGGTGGGTTGCGCTTCGGCGGGGCGGTGTGGACTTGTTGGGCTGAAGGGCCTGTTTCCATACTGTAAGTAATCTAATCTAATGTCTCTGATCGTGTTTTTGGGATCCTTAAGGGAGAGGGGTAGCAGCCCCAAGTCCTGGTCCACATAGGCACCAACGACATAGGTAGGAAGAGAGATGAGGATTTAAGGCAGAAATTCAGGGAGCTAGGATGGAAGCTTAGAGCTAGGACAAACAAAGTTGTTGTCTCTGGTTTGTTGCCCGTGCCACGTGCTAGTGAGGCAAGGAATAGGGAGAGAGAGGAGTTGAACACGTGGCTACAGGGATGGTGCAGGAGGGAGGGTTTTGGATTCTTGGATAACTGGGGGTCTTTCTGGGGTAGGTTGGACCTCTACAAGCAGGGTGGTCTTCATCTGAACCAGAGGGGTACCAATAACCTGGGGGGGATATTTGCTAAGGCTATTGGGGTGGGTTTAAACTAATCCAGCAGGGGGATGGGAACCTAAATTGTAGTTCGAGTATAGAAAAGCTTGAGAGCAGGGAGATCCAAAATCAAGTTTCAGGGACGCAAGATGGCACCGGTAAGCAAGGAGTTGGTTTGAAGTGTGTCTACTTCAATGCCAGGAGCATCCGGAATAAGGTGGGTGAACTTGCAGCATGGGTTGGTACCTGAGACTTCGATGTTATGGCCATTTCGGAGACATGGTTAGAACAGGGACAGGAATGGTTGTTGCAGATTCCAGGATTTAAATGTTTCAGTAAGAACAGAGAAGATGGTAAAAAGAGGGCAGGTGTGGCATTGTTGGTCAAGAGCTTAAAAATGTGTTGCTGGAAAAGCGCAGCAGGTCAGGCAGCATCAAAGGAGAAGGAGAATCGATATTTCGGGCATAAGCACTTCTTCAGGAAGGCTTATGCCCGAAATGCCGACTCTCCTTCTCCTTTGATGCTGCCTGACCTGCTGCGCTTTTCCAGCAACATATTTTTAAGCTCTGATTCCCAGCATCTGCAGTCCTCACTTTCTCCTCCATTGTTGGTCAAGGACAGTATTACAGTTGCAGAAAGGATGTTTGGGGACTCGTCAACTGAGGTAGTATGGGCTGAAGTTAGAAACAGGAAAGAAGAGGTCACCCTGTTGGGAGTTTTCTATAGGCCTCTGAACAGTTCCAGAGATGTAGAGGAAAGAATAGCAAAGATGATTCTCGATAGGAGTGACAGAGACAGGGTGGTTGTCATGGGGGGACTTCAACTTTCCAAACTGGGAACACTATAGTACGAATAGATGGGTCAGTTTTTGTTCAGTGTGTGCAGGAGGGCTTCCTGACACAGTGTATAGACAGGCAAACAACGGGCGAAGCCACATTAGATTTAGTACTGAGTAATGAGCCCGGCCAGGTGGTACAAACCACTATAAATGCCGGAGAAAGGATCACAGAAGCGCTTCACAGGAGGCTTCCAAGCACTGAGGATGTCACCTAGACAGGGGACGAAACATCTGCAACACAAATTCCCAGTTCGACGAACAGAACCACAATAATAGACAATAGACAATAGGTGCAGGAGTAGGCTATTCTGCCCTTCAAGCCTGCACCACCATTCAATATGATCATGGCTGATCATCCTTAATCCGTATCCTGTTCCTGCCTTATCTCTATAACCCTTGATTCCACAATCCTTGAGAGCTCTATCCAACTCTTTCCTAAATGAATCCAGAGACTGGGCCTCCACTGCCCTCTGGGGCAGAGCATTCCACACAGCCACCATTCTCTGGGTGAAGAGGTTTCTCCTCATCTCTGTCCTAAATGGTCTACCCCGTATATTTAAGCTGTGCCCACTGGTTCGGGACTCACCCATCAGTGGAAACATGTTCCCTGCCTCCAGAGTGTCCAATCCTTTAATAATCTTATATGTCTCAATCAGATCCCCTCTCAGTCTTCTAAACTCAAGGGTATACAAGCCCAGGCAGCATCCAAGGAGCTTCGAAATCGACGTTGTGGGCAAAAGCCCTTCATCAGGAATGAAGATGAAGGGCTTTTGCCCGAAATGTCGATTTCGAAACTCCTTGGATGCTGCCAGAACTGCTGTGCTCTTCCAGCACCACTAATCCAGAATCTGGTTTCCAGCATCTGCAGTCATTGTTTTTACCTCGTATACAAGCCCAGTCGCTCCAGTCTAAGGTAATCCCGCCACTCCAGGAATTGACCTCGTGAACCTACGCTGCACTCCCTCAATAGCCAGAATGTCTTTCCTCAAATTTGGAGACCAGAACTGCACACAGTACTCCAGGTGTGGTCTCACCAGGGCCCTGTACAGCTGCAGAAGAACCTCTTTGCTTCTATACTCAATCCCTCTTGTTATGAAGGCCAGCATGCTATTAGCCTTCTTCACTACCTGCTGTACCTGCATGCTTACCTTCATTGACTGGTGTACAAGAACACCCAGATCTCTCTGTACTGCCCCTTTACCTAAATTGATTCCATTTAGGTAGCAATCTGCCTTCCTGTTCTTGCCACCAAAGTGGATAACCATACATTTATCCACATTAAACTGCATCTGCCATGCATCTGCCCACTCACCTAACTTGTCCAGGTCACCCTGCAATCTCCTAACATTCTCATCACATTTCACCCTGCCACCCAGCTTAGTATCATTAGCAAATTTGCTAATGTTATTACTAATACCATCTTCTATATCATTAACATATATTGTAAAAAGCTGCGGTCCAAGTATTGATTCCTGCGGTACCCCACTGGTCACTGCCTGCCATTCTGAAATGGAGCCGTTTATCACTACTCTTTGTTTCCTATCAGCCAACCAACTTTCAATCCACTTTGCCCCCAATACCATGCGCCCTACTTTTGCGCACTAACCTCCTATGTGGGACTTTATCAAAGGCTTTCTGAAAGTCCAGGTACACTACATCCACTGGATCTCTCTCGTCCATCTTCAGAGTTACATCCTCAAAAAATTCCAGAAGATTAGTCAAGCATGATTTCTCCTTCATATATCCATGCTGACTCTGACTATCTTGTTACTACTATCCAGATGTGTCGGAATTTCATTCTTTATAATAGACTCCAGCATCATTCCCACCACTGAGGTCAGACTAACTGGTCTATAATTTCCTGCTTTCTCTCTCCCACCTTTCTTAAAAAGTGGTATAACATTAGCCACCCTCCAATCCACAGGAACTGATCCCGAATCTATCGAACTCTGGAAAATAATCACCAACGCATCCACGATTTCTCGAGCCACCTCCTTCAGTACCCTGGGATGTAGACCATCAGGCCCCGGGGACTTAACAACCTTCAGACCTAACAGTCTCTCCAACACCAATTCCTTGCAAATATAAATTCCCTTCAGTTCAGGTCCTTCAGCCACAGTTACCTCAGGGAGATCGTTGAGCAACAACGATTACCCAAGCTACAAATCTTCGCACAAACTTTGAATAGTAGTGGGAAGTTGTGCTTGGAGTCAGAGGAAATAGGGGAAGCACTAAATGAGTATTTTTCGACAGTATTCACTCTAGAAACGACAATGTTGTCGAGGAGATTACGGAGATACAGGCTACTAGACTAGGTGGGTTTGAGGTCCACAAGGAGGAGGTATTAGTAATCCTGCAGAGTGTGAAAATAGATAAGTCCCCTGGCCCGGATGGGATTTATCCTAGAATCCTTTGGGAAGCCAGGGAGGAGATTGCCGAGCCTTTGGCATTGATCTTTAAATCCTCATTGTCTATAGGAACAGTGCCAGAAGACTGGAGGATAGCAAATGTGGTTCCCCAGTTTAAGAAGGGGAGTAGAGATAATCCTGGTAATTATAGACCAGTGAGCCTTACTTCAGTACTTGGTAAAGTGTTGGAAAAGGTTATAAGACATAGGATTTCTAATCATCTAGAAAATAATAATTTGATTAGGGATAGTCAGCACAGTTTTGTGAAGGGTAGATCGTGCCTCACAAACCTTATTGAGTTCTTTGAGAAGGTGACCAAACAAGTAGATGAGAGTAAGCCGGTTGATGTGGTGTATATAGATTTCAGCAAGGCGTTCGATACATTTCCCCACAGTAGGCTATTGTACAAAATGCGGAGGAATGGGATTGTGGGAAATACAACAGTTTGGATCAGTAATTGGCTTGCTAAAAGAAGTTAGAGGGTGGTGGTTGATGGTGGTGGTGTACCTCAGGGGTCGGTGTTGGGTCCACTGCTGTTCGTCATTTTTATAAACGACCTAGATGAGGGCGTAGAAGGGTGGGTTAGTAAATTTGAAGACGATACTAAGGTCAGTAGAGTTGTGGACAGTGACGAAGGATGTTGTAGGTTACAGAGAGACATAGATAAGCTGCAGAGCTGGGCTGAGAGGTGGCAAATGGAGTTTAATGCGGGCAAGTATGAGGTGATTCACTTTGGTCGGAATAACTGGAATGCAAAGTACTGGGCTAATGGTAAGATTCTTGGTAATGTAGATGAGCAGAGAGATCTCGGTGTCCAGGTACACAGATCCTCGAAAGTTGCCACCCAGGTTGACAGGGTTGTTAAGAAGGCATAGTGTTTTAGCTTTTATTAGTACAGGGATTGAGTTCCGGAACCATGAGGTTATGCTACAGCTGTACAAAACTCTGGTGCGGCCGCACTTGGAGTATTGTGTATAGTTCTGGTCACCGCATTATAAGAAGGATGTGGAAGCTTTGGAAACGGTGCAGAGGAGATTTACTAGGATGTTGCCTGGTATGGGGGGAAAGGTCTTACAAGGAAAGGCTCAGGGACTTGAGGCTGTTTTCATTGGTGAGAAGAAGGTTGAGAGGTGACTTAATAGAGACATATAAGATAATCAGAGGGTTAGATAGGGTGGACAGGAAGAGCCTTTTTCCAAGAATCTTGACGGCGAGCACGAGAGGGCATAGCTTTAAATTGAGGGGTTATAGATATAGGACAGATGTCAGAGGTAGTTTCTTTACTCAGAGTCATAGAGTCATAGAGATGTGCAGCATGGAAACAGACCCTTCGGTCCAATCCGTCCATGCCGACCAGATATCCCAACCCAATCTAATCCCACCTGCCAGCACCCGGTCCATATCCCTAAAAACCCTTCCTACTCATATACCCATCCAAATGCCTGTTAAATGTTGCAATTGTACCAGCCTCCACCATACCCTCTGGCAGCTCATTCCATATACGTACCACCCTCTGTGTGAAAAAGTTGTCCCTTGTGTGAAAGAGTTGTCTCTTTTAGATCTTTCCCCTCTCACCCTAAACCTATGCCCTCTAGTTTTGGACTCTCCAACCCCAGGGAAAAGACCTGCACTCCAAGGTCTCTTTGTTCAGCAACACTCTCTAGGACCTTGCAATTAAGTGTAAGGTCCTTTTTCACAGCAGAGAGCGGCGCGAGCTGGGCGGAAGTGAAGTTGGAGCGCACAGATAGTCAGGAAGGTAAGTGATTGATATTTGAGTGGGTGTGTTCTAGGAGGAGCATAAGTTATGAGCATAGGCCGTCAGGGAAGGATGTCGTTGAAATGTGGAACTTTTTCAAGGAACAGATACGACGTGTCCTTGATATGTATGTACCTGTCAGGCAGGAAAGAGATGGTCGTGTGAGGGAACCTTGGTTGACGAGGGAGGTTGAACGTCTTGTAAAGAGGAAGAAGGGGGCTTACATAAGGTTGAGGAAACAAGGTTCAGACAGAGCATTGGAGGGATAGAGGATTGCCAGATGGGAGCTGAAGAAAGGGATTAGGAGAGCTTAGAGAGGGCATGAAAAATCTTTGGCGGATAGGATCAAGGCATTTTATGCGTATGTGAGAAACATAAGAATGATTGAGTCGGAAGAGATAAGTGAGGTCTTGAATGAGTACTTTTCTTTAGTATTTACGAACGAGAGGGACCGTGTTGAGTATTTACGAACGAGAGGGACCGTATTGTTGAAGAGGAGAGTGTGAAATGGACTGGTAAGCTAGAGGAGATACTTGTTAGGAAGGAAGATGTGTTGGACATTTTGAACAACTTGAGGATAGACAAGTCCCCCGGGCCAGAGGGGATATATCCTAGGATTATGTGGGAAGCAAGAGAGGAAATTGCAGAGCCGTTGGCAATGATCTTTTCGTCTTCACTGTCAACAAGGGTGGTACCAGGAGACTGGCGAATGTTGTGCCCCTGTTCAAAAAAGGGAATAGGGATAATCCCAGGAATTACAGGCCAGTTAGTCTTACTTCGGTGGTAGGCAAAGTAATGGAAAGGGTACTGAGGGATAGGATTTATGAGTATCTGGAAAGACACTGCTTGATTAGGGACAGCCAGCACGGATTTGTGAAGGGTAGGTCTTGCCTTACAAGTCTTATTGAATTCTTTGAGGAGGTGACCAAGCATGTGGATGAGGGTAGAGCAGTGGATGTAGTATACATGGATTTTAGTATGGCATTTGATAAGGTTCCCCATGGTAGGCTTATTTGGAAAGTTGAAACTTTATTGCTGGAACAGCACAGCAGGTCAGGCAGCATCCAGGGAACAGGAGATTCGACGTTTCGGGCACAGGCCCTTCTTCAGGAATGTGGAAAGTCAGGAGGCATCGGATAGAGGGAAATTTGGCCAGTTAGATAGAAAATTGGCTAACCGGTCTAAGTCAGAGAGTGGTGGTAGACGGTAAATATTCAGCCTGGAGCCCAGTTACAAGTGGAGTTCCGCAGGGATCAGTTCTCGGTCCTCTGCTGTTTGTAATTTTTATTAATGACTTGGAAGAGGGAGTCGAAGGGTGGGTCAGTAAATTTGCAGATGATACGAAGATTGGTGGAGTTGTGGATAGTGAGGAGGGCTGTTGTCGGCTGCAAAGGGACTTAGATATGATGCAGAGCTGGGCTGAGGAGTGGCAGTTGGAGTTCAACCCTGCCAAGTGTGAGGTTGTCCATTTTGGAAGGACAAATAAGAATGCGTAATACAGGGTTAACGGTAGGGTTCTTAGTAAGGTGTTGGAGCAGATGGATCTTGGGTCTATGTTCATAGATCTTTGAAAGTTGCCACTCAGGTGGATAGAGCTTGTAAGAAGGCCTATGGTGTATTAGCATTCATTAGCAGAGGGATTGAATTCAAGAGTCGTGAAGTGATGATAC
>NC_057716.1:109604892-109614249 GCF_004010195.1 Chiloscyllium plagiosum
TGACGCTCCAGGGAAAACAGCCCCAGCCTGTTCAGCCTCTCCCCATAGCTCAAATCCTCCAACCCTGGCAACATCCTTGTCAATCTTTTCTGAACCCTTTTAAGTTTCACAACATCTTTCCGATAGGAAGGATACCAGAATTGCACGCAATATTCCAACAGTGGCCTAATCAATGTCCTGTACAGCCACAACATGACCTCCCAACTTCTGTACTGAATACTCTGACCAATAAAAGAAAGCATACCAAACGCCTTCTTCACTATTTTATCTACCTGCAACTCCACTTTCAAGGAGCTATGAAACTGCACTTCAAGGTCTCTTTGTTCAGCAACACTCCCTAGGACCTTACCATTCAGATTAGATTACAGATTAGATTAGATTACATTACATTACAGTATGGAAACAGGCCCTTCGGCCCAACAAGTCCACACCGACCCGCCGAAGCGAAACCCACCCATACCCCTACATTTACCCCTATACCTAACACTACGGGCAATTTTGCATGGCCAATTCACCTGACCTGCACATCTTTCGACTGTGGGAGGAAACCGGAGCACCCGGAGGAAACCCACGCAGACACTGGGAGAATGTGCAAACTCCACACAGTCAATCGCCTGAGAGGGGAATTGAACCCGGGTCTCTGGCGCTGTGAGGCAGCAGTGCTAACCATTGTGCCACCGTGCCGCCCAATTCAGTGTATAAGTCCTGCTAAGATTTGCTTTCCCAAAATGCAGCACCTCTCATTTATCTGAATTAAACTCCATCTGCCACTTCTCAGCCCATTGGCCCATCTGGTCCAGATCCTGAGGTAACCCTCTTCGCTGTCCACTACACTTCCAATTTTGGTGTCATCTGCAAACCTATCAACTGTATCTTTTATGCTCGCATCCAAATCATTTATGTCAATGACAAAAAGTAGAGGGCCCAGCACCAATCGTTGTGGCACTCCACCGGTCACAAGCCTCCAGTCTGAAAACTACCCTCCACCACCACCCTCTGTCTTCTATCTTTGACCCAGTTCTGTATCTAAATGGCTCGTTCTCCCTGTATTCCATGAGATCTAACCTTGCTAATCAGTCTCCCATGGGGAACCTTGTCGAACGCCTTACTGAAGTCCAGATCGATCACATCTACTGCTCTGCCCTCATCAATCTTCTTTGTTACTTCTTCAAAAAACTCAATCAAGTTTGTGAGACATGATTTCCCATGCACAAAGCCATGTTGACTATCCCGAATCAGTCCTTGCCTTTCCTGTCCCTCAGGATTCCCTCCAACTGGCCCACCACCGAGGTCAGGCTCACCGGTCTATGGTTCCCTGGCTTGTCCTTACCACCCTTCTTAAACAGTGGCACCACGTTTGCCAACCTCCAGTCTTCCGGCAACTCACCTGTGACTATTGATGATACAAATATCTCAACAAGAGGCCCAGCAATCACTTCTCTAGTTTCCCACAGAGTTCTCGGGTACACCTGATCAGGTCCTGGGGATTTATCCACTTTTAACCGTTTCATGACATCCAGCACTTCCTCCTCTGTAATATGGACATTTTGCAAGGTGTCACCATCTATTTCCTACAGTCTGCATCTTCCATATCCTTTTCCACAGTAAATACTGATGCAAAATATTCATTTAGTATCTCCCCCATTTTCTGTGGCACCACACAAAGGCCACCTTGCTGATCTGTGAAGGGCCCGATTCTCTCCCTAGTTACCCTTTGGTCCTTAATATATTTGTAAAAACCCTTTGGATTCTCCTTAATTCTATTTGCTAAAGCTATCTTTATCTCAGAGAGTAGTAAGGGTTTGGAATGTTTTGCCTGTGACAGTAGTAGATTCGCCAACTTTAAGTACATTTAAGTTGTCATTGAACAAGCATATGGACGTACATGGGATAGTGTAGGTTAGATGGGCTTCAGATTGGTATGACAGGTTGGCGCAACATCGAGGGCCGAAGGGCCTATACTGCGCTGTAATGTTCTATGTATGTTATGAGTACAAGGTAATGTGAGGCATAGATAGAGTAGATAGACAGAGGCTTTTTCACCAAGGCAAAAATAGAACATAGAACATTACAGGCCCTTCAGAATCTCAATGTTGTGCTGACCTGTAAATCAATCAGAAGTCCATCGAACCTACACTATTCCATTGTGATCCATATGTTTATCTAATAACTATTTAAATGCCCTTAAAGTTGGCAAGGAGAAAGTCAGGACTGCAGACGGTGGAGACCAGAGTCGAGAGTGTGGTGCTGGAAAACATCCAAGGAGCAGGAGATTCGATTTTTGGGGCATAAGCCCTTCATCAGGAATTGGCAGTTGGCAAGTCTACCACTGTTGCAGGCAGGGCGGTCCATGCCTCTACTACTCTCTGAGTAAAGAATCTACCTCTGACATTTGTCTTATTCCTATTACCCCTCAATTTAAAATTATGTCCCTCTTGCTAGCCATCATCATCCATGCAAAAAGGCTCTTAAGGTCCACCCTATCTAACCGTCTGATCATTTTGTATGCCTGTATGAAGTTACTTCTCATCCTTCTTCACTCTAACGAAAACAGCCTCAGGTTTATCAGCCTTTTCTCATAAGATATTCCCTCCATACCAGGCAACCTCGTAGTACATCTCCTCTGCACCCTTTCGATTGCTTCTACATCCTTCCTATAATGTGACGACCAGAACTGTACGAAATGCTCCAAGTGTGGCCGCACCAGAGTTTTGTACAGCTGCAACATGACCTCATGGCTTCTAAACTCAATCCCACTCCCAATAAAAGCTAACACACCGTATGCCTTCTTAACAACCCTATCAATCTGGGTGGCAACTTTCAGGGATCTATGTACATGAACACAAAGATCTCTCTGCTCATCCACACTACCAAGAACCATACCGTTAGCCCAGTACTCTGTGTTCTTGCTATTCCTTCCAAAGTAACTTAACTCAGTTTTCCGCATTAAACTCCATTTGCCACCTCTAAACCCAGCTCTGCAGTTTACCTATGCCTCTCTGTAACTTGCAACATCCTCCCATACTACCCACAACCCCATTGACCTTAGTGTCATCTGCAAATTTACTAACCAATCCTTCTACATCCTCATCCAGGTCATTTCTAAAAATAACAAACAGCAGTGGCACCAAAACAGATCTTTGCGGTACACCACTAATAACTGGACTCCAGAATGAAGCTTTCCCATTAACCACCATCCTGTCTTCTTTCAGCTAGCCAATGTCTGATCCCAATCGGTAAATTGCCCTCAATCCCATGCCTCTGTATTTTGTGCAATAGCCTACCGTGGGGAACCTTATCAAACACCTTACTGAAATCCATATACATCACATCAACTGTTTTACCCTCATCCACCTGTTTGGTCACCATCTTAAAGAACTCAATAAGGTTTGTGGGGCATGACCTACCCTTCACAAAACCGTGTTGACTATCCATAATAAAATTACACCTTTTAGATGGTTTTAAATTCTTTCTCTTATTTTTTGCCCACAACTGAAGGAAGGCTCATTGGTATATAATTAGGCGGCATGGTGGCACAGTGGTTAGCACTGCTGCCTCACAGCGCCAGACACCCGGGTTCAATTCCCGCCTCAGGCGACTCTCTGTGTGGAGTTTGCACATTCTCCCTGTGTCTGTGTGGGTGTCCTCCGGGTGCTCCGGTTTCCTCCCACAGTCCAAAAATGTGCAGGTGAATTGGCCATGCTAAACTGCCCGTAATGTAGGAGAATGGGTCTGGGTGGGTTGCGTTTTGGCAGGTTGGTGTGGACTTGTTGGGCAGAAGGGCCTGTTTCCACACTGTAAGTAATCTAATCTAATCTAATTACCAGGGTTATCCCTACCCTTCTTGAACAAGGGGACAACATTTGCTATCTTCTGGCACTATTCCTGTGGGCAATGACGACATAAAGATCAAAGCCAAAGGCTCTGCAATCTCCTCCCTAGCTTCCCAGAGAATCCTGGAATAAATCCCATCCAGCCCAGGGGACTTATCTATTTTCACACTTTCCAGAATTGCTAACACCTCCTGCTTATGAACCACAATCCCATCCAGAAAATAGCCTGCATCTCCGTATGCTCCTCAACAACATTGTCTTTTTCCTGTGTGAATACTAATGAAAAATATTCATTTAGTGCTTTTCCAAACTCCTCCGACTCCACGCACAACATCCCATTACTGTCCTTGACTGGCACTAATCTTACTCTCGTCATTCTTTTATTCATTACATACCTATAGAAAGCTTTAGGGTTTTCCCAGATTCTCCCTGCCAAAGACTTCTTATGCCCCTCCTCACTCTTCTTAGCTCTCTTTTTAGATCCTTCCTGGCTCATTTGTAAATCTCAAGCACCCTTACTGAGCATTCACATCACATCTTGTAACAAGCCTTCTGCTTCCTCTTGACAAGAAATTCAACTGCTTCAGTAAATTTTGGCTCCCTCACTCGAACACTTCCTCCCTGTCTGACAAGTACGTACTTATCAAGGACATGCAGTAGCTGTTCCTTGAACAAGCTCCACATTTCACTTGTGCCCAAATGGCTGTCACATAGAACATAGAACAATACAGCACAGAACAGGCCCTTTGGCCCACGATGTTGTGCCGAACATTTGTCCTAGCTTAAGCACCCATCCATGTACCTATCCAATTGCTGCTTAAAGGTCACCAAAGATTCTGACTCTACCACTCCCAAAGGCAGTGCATTCCATGCCCCCACCACTCTCTGGGTAAAGAACCCAACCCTGACATCTCCCCTATACCTTCCATCCTTCACCTTAAATTTATGTCCCCTTGTAACACTCTGTTGCACCCGGGGAAAAAGTTTCTGACTGTCTACTCTATCTATTCCTCTGATCATCTTATAAACCTCTATCAAGTCACCCCTCATCCTTCGCCGTTCCAATGAGAAAAGGCCTAGCACTCTCAACCTATCCTCGTACGACCTATTCTCCATTCCAGGCAATATCCTGGTAAATCTTCTCTGCACCCTCTCCAAAGCTTCCACATCTTTCCTAAAGTGAGGCGACCAGAACTGCACACAGTACTCCAAATGTGGCCTAACCAAAGTCCTGTACAGTTGCAACATCACTTCACGACTCTTGAATTCAATCCCTCTGCTAATGAACGCTAATACACCATAGGCCTTCTTACAAGCTCTATCCACCTGAGTGGCAACTTTCAAAGATTATCACGAGGGGTGATAATCTTCAGGTGATTAGAGGAAGGTATTGGGGAGATGTCAGAGGTAGGTTCTTTCTGCAGAGTGTGGTGGATGCATGGAATGCACTGCCAGCAGTGGTAGTACAGTCAGAGACATTAGGGACATTTAAGCGACTGCTAGACAAGCACATGTACGGCAGTAAATTGAGAAGTGTGTAGGTTAGATTGATCTGAGGTTAAGATCAATGCTCGGCACAACATCAAGGGCCGACGGGCCTGTACTGTGCTGTCCTGTTCTATTCTATGCTTTACGTTCTTCAGTATTGAAACCCCAAAAATGCTGTGTTCCCTCAGATATCTCGCCACACCTCACAGCACTTTCTCATGCAAAAGGTGTATCACTTGCCCATTTAGACATCCCTTCCAATTGAAGCAGTAACACAACTGCACTTCAATAAATCTAGTCTACTGTATTCACTGTTCACAGTGTAGTCTCCTCTATAAAGGGGAGCCAAATGCGTATTGGTTGACCACTTTGCAGAACACCTACATTCTGTCCATAAAAAACTACCCCGAGCTTCCAGTTCCTGAACAGCACCTCATTGTCTTCTCGGGGACCCTGTGCCCTTTAGAAATCAATATCGAGTTCAGTACCTTTAGTTATTTACCCAACACCACACCCAGGTCCTGTCATGATATGGGTTGATTTCAGCACAGCCAACCCATTCTCAGCTGCCATTATCACTTATTCTGCTTCTCTTCTGTCCTGGCCTATTTTCAATTACCTTGTCTGCCTACCCATATCATATTTCCCTCTCTCTCTCTCTGGGTTCTGTTTCTACCTAACTGCTCACCCCTCCCTGTGCTTCATCTTCAGCATAAATATAATTTTTTCCTAGCCACTATTAATTCTAATGAAGTCAGAATTCACACAATGACAAGTTATAGTCCAACTGGTTTATGTGAAATCACAAGCTTTTGAGGCACTGTTCCCTTATCAGGTGAAGGGTCTTCAGATGAAGAGTCACTGGTCTCGAAGCATTAACGCCAATTTCTTCCCACAGATGCTGCAGACCTGCTGAGTTTCACATCAATTTCTTTTTTTATAGTCATACAGCACAGAAACAGACCCTTCAGTCCAACTCATCCATGCCAACCAATTTTCCCCTCAATATCTGTAGTCATCCAGTGCTCCCTATGCCTGCCAGACTTGCCCTACAAACTAATAGAACTTGCCATACCTGAACTCTCATTATCTTGCATTTGAAAGCCTCCTCCTTGACAGATGTCCCTTTACCTGCAAAGGTAAACTAAACCCATTTATCTGCATTTGGTTCATGTCCCTACATTCCTATTCAACGACCTGTCCAAATGTTATTTAGATGCTGTAACTGCACCTGTATCTCCCACTTCCCTGTAAGTTAATTCTACACATGCACCGCCCTGTGTGAAAAGGTTGTCCTTCTGGCTTCTCTTAAATCTTTCTCCTCCCACCTTAAAATTATGCCCTCCAATTTTGCTTCAGAAGTCTTGCATCTACAGTTCTTTCTTTTGTATTATTGAACATCATTATAAAAAGAGGTGCCTGAGATACTGGAAGATCTGAATACTAATTTTAAAAATATACATTGAAAAAGGAATTGTACTTAAAAATCACCTCAGCAAAGAATACTGAGTCCAGCTCATAGACTGGGACTGCCATAGTGTTAAGGGCTTAGATAGGGAAGAGGTTGTTAAGTGTGGCCAAATAAAAAAACGCTTTCAATCAATACATAGATGCCCCTACTACAGAAGGAGCAAAGCTCGATCTCCTCTTGGAAATAATACGGGGCAAGTGACTCAGGTGTTAGTAGGGGAGCATTTTGGGACCAGTGATCATACTTCCATTTGTTTTAAAATAGAAATGGAAAAGGATAGGCCTGATCTATGAATCAAGGTTCTGAGCTGGGACAAGGCCACTTTTGATGACTGACCTGCTGTGCTTTTCCAGCACCACTCTAATCTAGACTCTGGTTTCCAGCATCTGCAGTCCTTGTTTTTACCTAGGATCCTTCAAATGTTGATTGGGAGAGGTAAAGGGATTTCTGGCAAGTAGGAGGCTTTCAAACATGATAATGAGAGTTCAGGCACAGCAAGCTCCTGTTAGTGTGAAGGACAAGGCTGGCAGGAGTAGGGATACTGGATGACTAGATATTAATGCTCTGGTCACAAAAAAGAAGCAAAAATACGTCAGGTATAGACAGCTGGGATTAAGTGAATTCCTTCAGGAGTACATAGATATAGGAGTATAGTTAAGAGGGAAAATCAGGAGGGCAAAAACAGGACATGAGATAGCTTAGGCAGAGACATTCTACAAGTACGTTAAGGATGAAAGAGTAACTAGGAACAGAATAGGGCGCCTTAAAGATCAGCGAGACGATCTATATGTGGAACTACCCTTACAGATATTTCACGTTAGTATTTACTGTGGAGAAAGACATGGAAGCTAAAGTATTCAGAAAATAAATTGTGATGTCTTGAAAAAAGAGTCCACATTACAGAAGAGGTGGTGCTGGTGGTCTTAAAACGCATAAAGGTAGTTAAATCCCAGAACCTGATCAGTGGTGTCCCACGACATTGTAGGAAGCTAGGAAAGAAATTGCAGGGTCCCTATTGGAGATATTTGTATCATTGACAGTAATGGTTGAGGTGCCAGAAGACTGGAGGGTGGCTAATGTTGTGCTAATATTTAAGAAAGACTGCAATGAAAAGCCAGGGAAGTACAGACTGGTGAGCCTAATGTCAGTGGTGAATAAGTTATTTGAAGGGATTCTGAGAGACAGGATCTACATTTGGAAAGGCAAGGACTGATTAGGGATAGCCCACGTGGCTTTGTGCGTGGGAAAGTGTGTCTCATAAACTTGCCTTTTTTACTTGAAGAAGGAAGAATGGTAGATTTGGTCTACATGGAAGTCATAGAGGCAAACACAATTTCGACATTTAAAAGACATATGGACGGGGGATCCAAGATGGCGGCGACCCAGCAAGTCTGAGTCTACAGTGCTCCTCCCAAGACTTGAGTAAAGTGGGTCACCCACCCCCACCACACTCACCAAATCATTTATAATAACTGTTTAATTTAATTAGTTGTTTAATATTAAACTTAAACAATCTAATCATTGACTAAAAATGACTAAAGGGAAGGGAGCCCGCAGCTCTCAACAAGCAGGAACCCCTCCCCCACCCTCTCCAGCTGCAGCTGAGGTGTCCACAGCCGCCCCGGGGGACTTACCTATGGTGACAAGCCTTGTAGAAATTATCCCCAAACTGGACGCGAAGATCGACGCTTTCATTGAAGAATCCCGAAGTCGATGGGACTCACTCTCAGCCGCGCTGCAGAAGCACGACCGAGACATTAAGGAGATCGAGCGCCGAGTCAGAGGGGCGGAGTTAAAGGCCGCGACCTCCGAAAGTACAGCTCAATCGGCCGTGGATCAGGTCCGGACTCTCGAACAGCGAGTCCGGACCTTAGAAAATCACACTGACGACTTCGATAATCGAGGTCGTCGAATAAATATTCGTTTGCTGGGCCGTCCCGAACGGGAAGAGGAAGGCCAGCTTACAGCATTCCTCGAGAAGTGGCTGCCACAGCTTTTAAATCTGGAAGCTGGATCAGGCCAGGTAAGGGTAGAATGGGCCTACCGGGTCGCAATACGTGGGCCCGGTCCTGCTCCGGCTGCAGAGCTACAAGGAGAGGCAGATACTCCTAGAAGCCTCTAGAAATCTCGGAAAAGGCCCCCAAGCTATGATCTATAAAGGATCCAAGATCATGTTATTCCAGGACTTTTCCCCAGCTCTGGTCCGAAAGAGGAAGGCATTCGACGAGGCAAAGCAGCGTTTAAGGGACCTAAATATTCAGTACTCCTTATGCTACCCAGCGACGTTACGCTTTAACCATGAAGGATCCGTGTATAACTTTGGATCACCAGAAAAGGCTAAGGAATTCTTGGACTCTCTTAGATCAACTGTAAGACATAATGGATGTTGGTTTGCCTTTCCCCCCGCTTTGGTTTATATCCCCCCCTTTTTTTTCTCTTTGTACCTTACTGTTTAATATTATTTTGGGGGGTGGGGAGAGGGATTTGATTTTCTCCCCCCCCCCCCTTGGGGTTGTTTTCTTTTATTATTTTATGTATATATGAGGGATGTATGTATATGTGTGT
>NC_057716.1:109614876-109627369 GCF_004010195.1 Chiloscyllium plagiosum
TATTTATCATTTATTACATGATGAAGTATCGGGAGATATGGATAATCTGCTTAAAACATGGGTTCAGGATCTGGGACTAGAAATCTCCACAGAAACGTGGAATGATATCTGGGAAAATGCTAGAAGAATTACTATTTTTAACAGAACCCAGGCTATCCAGCTGAAGATACTTCATAGGTCCCATATAGCACCGGTTCGATTGGCAAAATTTAAGGCAGGAGCATCTTCAATGTGTCCCAAATGTAAAATAGAGGTGGGCACTCTTGTACATTGCTTATGGACCTGTCATAAGATCCGTAGATATTGGACTAAAGTAGCAAGTACCCTGATAGAAATTTTAGGAACGGAAATTAAAGTGGACCCCGTATCTCTCCTCTTGGGCTTTTCGAACTTTCCCTCCCTGGACATGTATGGGAAGAGACTATTTTCTATTCTTTCTTTCTGTGCAAGGAAAAATATTTTGGTGACCTGGGTGGCTGAGGGCCCCCCTGGACTTTCAAATTGGCACAGATTAATTATGGAATGTATTCCCCTTGACTTCCTTACAAATATGGTGCACCGAAAGACCGAATTATTTTATAAAATATGGCAGCCCTTCTTGAATTACATAAATACAGATATCTCGGCTATCCTAACAAGGGCTTTTATTTAATTGAGATTACAAACGGGGCTGGTCCGGGGCCCCTTAGGAGAGGAATCCCGCACGAATACGGGTTTATTACATCTGATGTTAACACATTCTGAGCATGTAAGAGACTTAAATATACACTCTGGTTAGTTGTAGGTTAGATTAGTAGATAGTTGAGTTTTGTTTTTTTTTCTTTTGCGGTTTTTTTTTATTCTTTTGTTAAGTTTTGGCTATTGTATATTTGATTTAATTGTATGTCAATGTTTATATTTGAGAGTTTTGTTTATTTTTGTAAACTTGTAAAAATGTTAAATTTCTAATAAAAATATCTATTAAAAAAAAAGACATATGGACAGATACATGGATAAGAAAAGTTTAAGAGGGATATAGACTAAATGCAGGCTAATGGGACTAGTTCAGTTTAGGAAACCTGGTCAGCATGGAAGTTGGGTGCAAGTATCTGTTTCCGTGCTGTATGACTCTATGACTAAGGGTGGAAATTGCCAATTTTTGTGACCATATCTTTTTATTTCTTTTTGGAACATGCACTGAAAATTTGAAATAAAGGGTCACTGCTTTACAATGGAGAGAAAGCATAAGGAGTTATTTTCAGCTTTGGCAAAATAAAGGAATCTAACTGCTGCATATGCAACAATGTTGGTTTAGGAAACACTCTGCCAGGACAACACAGTATCTTGTGGGTGTGTTCAACATAACTCTGTCCAGAGACAGTCTTTTGATTAGCTTTTCAGTTGTGGATTCATCAGAGTGCAGCACAGCAACTAGCCTTTGATTGGTCAGGTTGCAATTTAACAAAGACTGTCTAATAGGTCTGAAGCAAAGAAACTTCAGGAAGGTAGCTGTATCAATCTCTCTTTCCTTTCACTGTAAAGTCAATGTTTCTCAGTTCCCTTGCTCTGAAAAACTGCTTTCTGCAAGTGTCAAAAGTCATGATGTGGAGGTGCCAGTGTAGGACTGGGGTGGACAAGGTCAGAAGTCAGATGACACCAGGTTATAGTCCAACAGATTTATTTGAAATCACAAGCTTTTGGAGCATTGCCCCATTGTCAAGTGAAGTGACTTCAGGTAACATCACCTGACGAAGGGGCAACGCTCCAAAAGTTTGATATTTCAAATAAACCTGTTGGACTATACCTGGTGTCATCTGATGACTGTCAAAACAGCAGAGAAAAGAAACACATTTGGAAACGTGGAAGAAATAATTCTAAAATACAAAAGAACAAGAAGGACCATGAATCTAACCAAGCAATCAGTGAACTACAGTTAACTTGGTTGTGCAGGGAACAAAAGGATTAGGGAGGGATGTAAAAGAGGTGCTATTAGGCAGAAAATGTGGAGCATAAATTGGGAACAGATATTCTTAGGGAAATGCATGACAGAAATGTGGAGGCTGTTTAGGGAGCACTTGGTGTGAGTGCTGGATGAGTTTGCCCCACTGAGACAAGGAAGGAATGGTAGGGTGAAGGAACTTTAGTTGACAAGAGATGTGGAACATCTAGTCAAGAGGAAGAACAAAGCTTAGTTAAGAAGGAGCAAGGATCAGACAAACCTCTAGAAGGTTACAAAGTGGCCAGGAAGGAACTGAAGAATGGATTTAGGAGAGCTAGAAGGGGGCATGAAAAAGCTTTAGCAGAATAGGATTAAGGAAAACCCCAAGGTGTTCTACACTTGTGAGGAACAAGAGGACGGCCAGCGTGAGGGTAGAGCCGATCAGGGATAATGGAGGAAACGTATGCTTGGAGTTGGAGGATGTAGGGGAGGTTCTTAATGAATACCTTGCTTCAGCATTCACTACTGAGAGGGACCTTGTCATTTGTGAGGACAGCTGAAACAGGCTGATATACTCGAACAGGTTGATGTTAAGAAACAGAATGTGCTGGAAAGTATTCAGCCTGGAGCTCAGTGACCATGATGTTCCGCAAGAATCTGTGATTTTTACAAATAACTTGGATGAGGAAGTGGAAGGATGAGTTAATAAGTTGGCCGAGTTGTGGATGGTGTGGAGGGCTGTTGTCGGTTGCAACAGGACATTGACAGGATGCAGAGCTAGGCTGAGAAGTGGCAGGAGGAGTTCAACCTGGAAAATGTGCGGAGTTATTCATTACGGAAGGTTGAATTTGTGTGCAGATTATAGGGTTAAATGCAGATTCTTGGCAGTGTGGAGGAACAGAGTGATCTTGAGGTCCATGTCCATAGATCCCTCAAAATTGTCATCCAAATTGAAAGGGTTGTGAAGGCAGCATAAGGTGTGCTGGCTTTCATTAGCTGGGGGATTGAGTTTAAGGGCAGTGAGGTTATGCTGCAGCTCTATAAAACCCTGGTTAGACAACACTTGGAATATTGTGTTCAGTTCTGGTTGCTTTATTATAGGAAGGATGTGGAAGCTTTAGAAAGGGTGCAGAGGAGATTTACCAGGATGTTGTATGAAGATAGGTTGAGAGAGCTCAGGCTTTTCTCACTGGAGCAAAGAAGGATGAGAGGTGACTTGATAAAGAACTGTGTTACTCTGATTATTTTTCTTCTCTGCATTCACGAGATTTTTATCCTTTGATTGTGTGTGTGTGTATGTGTGTGTGTGTGTGTGTGTGTGTGTATGCGTGTGTGTGTGTATGCGTGTGTGTGTGTATGTGTGCGCGCGTGTGCGCACGCACGCGCGTGCATGTGCATATTTCCTGAGCAAGCTGAATCAGGTGACTCAGCTGAGCCTTACATCAATGTTAGGGAATTTACTGGAGATTATTTTTAGGGAAGGCCTTTAACAAGGTGTCATACAGGAGGCTATTAACTAAAAACCCATGGTGTTAGAAGCAAGGTACTGCCATGGTTAGAGGACTGGATGACTGGCAGAAGGCAGAGAGTGGGGACAAAGAGGTCTTTTTCAGGATGGCAGCTGGTAACTAGTGGTGTTCTGCAGGAGTGTTAGGGCCACAACGAGGAGATGTAGGTTTAAGACAAAAGAGGTAAGTTTAAACAAGATGTAAGAGACAAGTGTTTTTTTTTAATACAGGGGGTGAGTAAGTGCTAAGAATGTGCTGCCAGAGGGTGGTGGCAACATTTAAGAGGCACCTTGACAGATAGGGATTGTGTAATGGCAAATGGATTTCAGTTCAGAAAGGTATCATGTGTTGGCACAATCTTGGTGGGATATCCACATGGATGCCCTCGGTGAGATGGATACAAAATTGACTTGTTCATAGAAGACATTGTGCAGTTATGGAGCTGTATTTTTCTAACTGGAGGTCTGTGACCACTGGTGTTCCACAAGGATCAGTGCTGGGATCTCTGTGGTTTGTCATGCTTGCAAGTCTTGTTGTGGCTGTATAAATCTTTAGTAAGGCCACATTTGGAGTATTGTGAGCAGTTCTGGTTGCCATATTATAGAAAGGATGTGGAGGCTTTTGTGCAAAAGAGGTTTACTAGGATGTTGCCTGAATTAGCTATAAGGAAAGGTTGGGCAAACTTGAAAGGAAAACAGAAATTGCTGGAAAAGCTCAGCAAGTCTGGCGGTATCCGTGAAAAGAAATCAGAGTAAATGTTTTGGGTCCGATAACCATTCCTCAGAACACCTCAGTTGTGAGGAAGGGTCATCAAAAAAATTGATTTTTCTTCGTAGATGCTGCCAGACCTGCTGAGTATTTCCAGCAATATGTTTTTGCTTCAGATTTACAGCATCTGCAGTTCTTTCAGTTTTTATTAGTCGAACTTGGAATGTTTTCGCTGGAACTAAGGGATGACCCGAGAGAAGTATAAAAATCACAGGCAGCATGGATAGGTTGGATAATCAGAGTCAGAGTCATTTTCCAGCATGAAAATGTCAAATACTCAAGGGCATAGATTTAAGGTGAGAGGGAGAATGTTTAAAAAAAAAGTGTTAAAAAAAAAACTCACCTACCATACAATGTGGTAGATGCCTAGAATGCACTGCCAGGGGAGGTGGTAGAAGTAGATATGAAAGTATTGTAGAAAACTCAGGGCATGGTTAGGAACAATTACAGAAACATGGCTCAGGGATGGGCAGGATTGGCAGCTTAATGTTCCAGGATACAAATACTACAGGAATAGACAATAGGTGCAGGAGTAGGCCATTCTGCCCTTCGAGCCTGCACCACCATTCATTATGATCATGGCTGATCATCCTCAATCAGTATCCTGTTCCTGCCTTATCTCCATAATCCTTGATTCCACTATCCTTGAGAGCTTTATCCAACTCTCTTTTAAACGAATCCAGAGACTGGGCCTCCACTGCCTTCTGGGGCAGAGCATTCCATACACCCACCACTCTCTGGGTGAAGAAGTTTCTCCTCATCTGTCCTAAATGGCCTATCCCTTATTTTTAAGCTGTGTCCTCTGGTTCGGGACTCATCCATCAGGGGAAACATCCTTCCTGCCTCCAGAGTGTCCAATCCTTTCATAATCTTATACGTCTCAATCAGATCCCCTCTCAGTCTTCTAAACTCAAGGGTATTCAAGCCCAGTCGCTCCAATCTTTCAACATAAGATAGTCCAGGAATTGACCTCGTGAATCTACGCTGCACTTCCTCAATAGCCAGAATGTCTTTCCTCAAATTTGGAGACCAGAACTGCACACAATATTCCAGGTGCGGTCTCACCAGGGCCCTGTACAGCTGCAGAAGAACCTCTTCTGGATAGAAAGGGAGGCAAGAGAGGAGGGAGAGTGGCGTTTTTGATAAAGGATAGCATTACAGCTGTGCTGAGGGAGGACATTCCTGGAAATACATCCAGGGAAGTTATTTGGGTGGAAATAAGAAAGGGATGATCACCTTATTGGGATTGTATTATAGACCTCCTCATGAGAGGGAAATTGAGAAACAAATTTGTTAGGAAATCTTAGCTAACTGTAAGAATAATAGGGTGATTATGGTAGGGGATTTTAACTTTCCAAACATAGGCTGGGACTGCCATAATGTTAAGGGTTTAGATGGAGAGGAATTTGTTAAGTGTGTACAAGAAAATTTTCTGATTCAGTGTGTAGATGTACCTACTAGAGAAGGTGCAAAACTTGACCTACTCTTGGGAAATAAGGAAAGGCAGGTGACTGAGGTGTCATTGGGAGAGCACTTTGGGGCCAGCGACCGTAATTTTATTAGATTTAAAATAGTGATGAAAAAGGATAGACCAGATCTAAAAATTGAAGTTCTAAATTGGAACAGGTTATGAGGACAGTGCGGAGCTGGAAGGTTGGAACTAAGGTAAGGTGAGGGGAGGGAAATGAGGAAACTGGTGAAGTTGTAGATGTTTGCAGGTAAAGGTATGACTGGAAAATGGGAAGACTTCAGAAATGAGATAACGAGAATCCAGAGAAAGTATATTCCTGTTAGGGTGAAAGGAAAGGCTGGTAGGTATAGGGAATGCTGGATGACGAAAGAAATTGAGGGCTTGGTTAAGAAAACGAAGGAAGCATATGTCAGGTATAGACAGGATACATTGAGTGAATCCTTAGAAGAGTATAAAGGCAGTAAGAGTATACGTAAGAGGGAAATCAGGAGGGCAAAAAAGGGGACATGAGATAGCTTTCGCAAATAGAATTAAGGAGAATCCAAAAAGTTTTTATAAATATATTAAGGACAAAAGGGTAACTAGGGAGAGAATAGGGCCCCTCAAAGATCAGCAAGGCAGTCTTTGTGTGGAGCCGCAGAAAATGGGGAGATACTAAATGAATATTTTGCATCAATATTCACTAATGTGGTTATGTTCGCCGAGCTGGGAATTTGTGTTGCAGACGTTTCGTCCCCTGTCTAGGTGACATCCTCAGTGCTTGGGAGCCTCCTGTGAAGCGCTTCTGTGATCTTTCCTCCGGCATTTGTTGTGGTTTGAATCTGCCGCTTCCAGTTGTCCGTTCCAGCTGTCCGCTGCAGTGGTTGGTATATTGGGTCCAGGTCAATGTGCTTATTAATTGAATCTGTGGATGAGTGCCATGCCTCTAGGAATTCCCTGGCTGTTCTCAGTTTGGCTTGTCCTATAATAGTAGTGTTGTCCCAGTTGAATTCATGTTGCTTGTCATCTGTGTGTGTGGCTACTAAGGATAGCTGATCGGCATGGACGGGTTGGACCGAAGGATCTGTTTCCAATCTGTACATCTCTAATGACTCTATGACACATGAACACACAGGAAATAGAGGGATATGGACGATGTACAGCCAGATAGGCTTAGTTTAGAATGGCATTATAGTTGACACAAACATTGTGGGGTGATGGGAATGTGCCTAAGCTATACTTTATGTTCTAGAAAAATAAACACAATTTCTCTAATTTTTCCTTAGTCCTGGTATCATTTTAGCAATCTCCTTTGCACTCTCTGTAGAGGCTTAACATCTTTCCTTAAGTAAGGTGCCCAGAACGCAACACAATACTCTAAACATGGTCTGACCAATGATTTGTAGAGGTGTGGCATCACTTCCTATTATACTCGATACCTCTATTTATAAAGCCAAGGATCCCATAATGCTTCTTAACAACAATTTCAACTTGCGTGGCCATTTTCAGAGAATTATGCACATGAACCCAGAAGTCCCTCTGCTCCTATGCTCCCCTTAAAGTTGTACCATTGAGCCTGTATTGTCTCTCCATGTTTCTTCTGTCCATATGCACTGCCTCACTTTTTTTTTAAAAACATTGAAATTGCCAGGTGTCTGCTCATTTGGCCAATTTGTAAACATTTTTCTGTAGTTGTTTAACATCATCCTCACAATTCACTCTTCTCCTTAACTTAGTATCATCCATAAATTTAGACATTTTGCCCTCAACAATCATCTCCAAAGCATTTATATAAAGAAAAAAAAAGGTTCTGTCAGTGAATTTAGCCCAATTAATCAGAGATTACAACACAAAGAGACTTGACCCCACTGACACCATCACTGGCAATCAACAAGGCTGTTCAGAAGCCTTCTTCCCCAAACAGAGAATACAATGGAGTTTTATAACCTTACAACAAAGTGAGAGTTATGAAACAATGGTGTGAGTTGTACAGCAAAGAGAAATAAAGTTCATTCATTGAAAAGATTCTAGTGCCCGAAGTCTGACAATGAGATTCATAAGATTCAGAAATTCTGATCCTTGGCTGCAGTAGATGTTAGTGGCTGTCATATCAAATGTACCATGTCAAATGCTTTCTGATGGTCTGAATATACAACAGCCACAGCACTATCCTCATCCTCTACCTGTGTCATTTCGTCAAAGAACTCAACTAATCTTGTCAGACATGGCCTGCCCTTAACAAAGCAATGTTGATTGCCTAGTATTAACTTATTTTTCTCTAAGTGTATATTTGTCTTAGTTGAAACTTTATTGCTGGAACAGCACAGCAGGTCAGGCAGCATCCAGGGAACAGGAGATTCGACGTTTCGGGCACAGGCCCTTCTTCAGGAATGAGCAGAGAGTGTTCAGCAGGAGAAGATAAAAGGTAGGGAGGAGGGACTTGGAGGAGGGGCGTTGGAAATGTGATAGGTGGAAAGAGTCAAGGTGAGGGTGATAGGTCGGAGTAGGATGGAGGCGGAGAGGTCAAGAAGAAGACTGCAGGTCAGGAAGGCGGTGCCGGGCTGGAGGGATTCGGCTGAGACAAGGTGGGGGGAGGGGGGATGAAGAAACTGGTGAAGTCCAAGTTCATCCCCTGCGGTTGGAGTGTTCCCAGTCGGAAGATAAGACGCTCCTCCTCCGACCGTCGGGTTGTTGTGGTTTGGCGGTGGATGAGTCCAATGACCTGCATATCCTCGGTGGAGTGGGAGGGGGAGTTGAAATGCTGTGCCACAGGTTGGTTGGGTTGGTTCGTCCGGGTGGCCCAGAGGTGCTCTCTGAATCGCTCCGCAAGTAGGCGGCCTGTCTCCCCAATATAGAGGAGGCCACACCGGCTGCAGCGGATGCAGTAGATGATGTGGGTGGAGGTGCAGGTGAATCTGTGGCGGATATGGAATTTTCCTTTGGGGCCTTGGAGAGAAGTGAGGGGGGAGGTGTGGGCGCAAGTGTTGCACCTCCTGCGGTTGCAAGGGAAGGTGCCGGGAGTGGTGGTTGGGTCGGTGGGGGGTGTGGATCTGACAAGGGAGTCGCGGAGGGAGTGGTCTCTACGGAAAGCTGATAGGGGTGGGGAGGGAAATATATCCTTGGTGCTGGGGTCTGTTTGGAGGTGGCGGAAGTGACGGCGGGTGATGCGCTGTACATGGAGATTGGTGGGGTGGTAGGTGAGGACCAGTGGGGTTCTGTCCTGGTGGCGGTTGGAGGGGCGGGGCTCAAGGGCGGAGGAGCGGGAAGTGGAGGAGATGCGGTGGAGGGCACCGTCGACCACGTCGGGGGGGAAATTGCGGTCCTTGAAGAAGGAGGCCATCTGTGTTGTACGTATTTTGAACTGGTCCTCCTGGGAGCAGATGCGGCGGAGACGAAGGAATTGGGAGAATGGGATGGCGTTTTTACAGGGGGCAGGATGGGAGGAGGTGTAGTCCAGGTAGCTGTGGGAGTCGGTTGGTTTGTCTTATCCCATATTATAGCCTCCATCTGTTTTCCTACTATTGATAAAAACTAAAAGAACTGCCGATGCCGTAAACCGGAAACTTAAATTGCTGGAAAAGCTCAGTAGGTCTGTCCACACTGTAGAGAAATCAGAGTTAGTGTTTCAGGTTGAGTGACCCTTCGTCAGACCTGATGATAGCTCGGAAAATGTTGGTTTATATACATATAAAGTTAGTCAAAGATAGCAGGAAAGAACTCAGAAAAGGAATTAGGACAGCTAAACCAGGTCATGAAAAGTCCTTAGCAAACAGGATTACATAAAATCCCAAGGTGTTTATACATATATAAGCAGCAAGAGGGTAGCTAGGAAAAGGGTAGGTCCATACAAGAGAATTTATGCATGGAGTCTTAGGAAGTGGGTGAGGTCCATAAAGAATACTTGCATCGTGTTCACAAAGGATAAGGATGTGAAGAAAGACGAGTTTTGGGAAAGGTATGTTGATGTCCTAGGGCATGTCAATATGAAAAAGGAGGCATTAATGTAGACAAGATTCCAGGACCTGATTGAAGCAAGGGAGGAAATTGCTGGGGCCTTGTATGAAATATTTGTATCCTCTTTAGTCACAGGAGAGGTCCCAGAGCAGTAGAGAATAGCTAATGTTGCTCCTTTGTTTAAGAAGGGCAACTGGAATAATCTGGGAAATTATTGGAGAAGACTCTTATTGATAGAATTGACTCACATCTTGAAACATATAGACTTATTAGTGATAGGCAGTATGGATTTGTGCAGGAAGCTTGTGTCTCACAACTTGATTGAGCTTTTTGAGGAAGTGACGAAGATGATTGAAGAGGGAAGGACAATTGATGTTGTTTAAATGGACTTCAGCAAGGTTTTTGATAACAAAAAGTTATTGGATCCACAGTGAATCTGTAGGATGGATACAGAATCAGCTTAGTCATAGAAGATGGACAGTAGCAGTTGAAAGGTATGTTTCTGACTGGAGATGTTTCTCTGGCTAGTGATCCTCCGTAGGGATCAGTGCTGGGATACTATATATATGAAGAGAATTGCCAGACAATACAGCAGGATTTAGGTCGGGTGGAGATTTTGGCAGAGAAATGGCACAAAGTTAATCCGGACAAATTCGTGGTGATTATTTTGTAAATCTGATACAGACGGTAAGTATACAGCAAGTTACAGAATCCAGTTCATCATGCAAGCCAACCCTACATCCATTGACTCCATCTATATTCCTTGCTGCCTTGGAAGGCCATCTACATAATCAAAGAACCCTTCCTCCCCAATTAAAAGTCTCTTCCAACCTCTTCCATCAGGCAGAAGACACAAAGCTTAAACAGACATACAAACAGATTTAAGAACAGCTTCTTCTCTGTTATTAGACTTCTGAATGAACCCCTCAAATTTCAAATTTAATGTTGACCTCACTGTTTGTGCACTTTCTCTGCAGTTGTAACACTGTATTCCTTGCTCTGTTCTATTACCCTTATGCACTTTGTATGGTATGATCTGCCTGTATGGCACTCAAAACAAAATCTTTCACTGTACTTGGGTATATGTGACAACAATAAATCAAAATTTTAAAAAAATCCTTAGTAGCACCAATATACACAGGAATTAGGTGTACAGGTTCACAGTTCCCTGCAAGTAGCAACACAAGTGAAAACAAAATTTGGCCTGCTTGCTTGCATCAATAGAGTGTAAAGAATGGCAAGTCATATTGCAGCTGTATAGAACATTAATTAAGTCACATTTGGAATATTATGTACAGTACAGAAGGATGGAGAGGTTACAGAAATGGTTTACTAAGATGTTGCCTGGTTCAGAGATAATTAGCTACGAGGAGAGATTGGATGAACTTGGTTTGTTTTATTTGAATGTCAAAAGATGAGGGATGACCTGACAAATGTTTACAAAATTATGACAGGCATGGATAAAATGGATAATAGAAATCTTTTTTCTAGGATAGAAAAGTCAATTACTAGGGGACATGGATTTAAGCTAAAAGGTGTAAGTTTAAGAGAGATGTGCATGACAAGTTTTGTTTTAAACACAGTAGGTGGTAAGTGTCAAGAATGTGCTGCCAGAAGACGTGATAGAGGCGGTTACAATAGCAATGCTTAAGAAGTGTCTTGACAGATGTGACTAGTCAGGGATACAGGGTTAGGGACCATGTAGAGACAAAAGATTGTTTGTTTGGAAAGACGTGTCAGAATGGCGGAAGGATCTGTTCCTGTGCTGTATTGTTCATTGAATAAGCAGATCGTCACTGGTGTATATTAGATTCAATGTATACCATCTAAAAGACACAACTTTCCTTTGACAGAATCTTTCTAATCCACAACCCCTACTGCTATGAAGGACAACAGCAGTAGATGTGTGGGAACACCAGCTGTATATGTCCTTCCAGGATACAGACCATTCTGTCTTGGAACTATACTGTCATTCCTTCACTACTGCGGAGTCAAAATCCTGGAACTCTCTTCTTTACAATGCTGTGGTTGGCCTTATACCCCATGGACAGCAGTAGTTCATAAAGCAACTCACCACCACCTTCTCAAAGGCAGTTAAGAATGAAGCTGAATTCTGGCAGTGACCAAAACCTTTAAATGAAGAGTTAACAATTTCATTTGAGGCATGATACTTACTCAGCTGTCTGTAATCCTCCAACAGGAAGCTCCACTTTCTCGTTTTCATATCTGAGTAAAAAATAAATCTACATTTAGACTGGGCTCAAAAATAACTTTGGCTAAACTTCACACTGTCGCACAGGGACAGGATTGGCTGGTACAGGTTCCAGGATTTAAATGTTCTAGTAGGGTCAGAGGTGGGGGTAAAAGAGGGGGAGGTGTGGCATTGCTTGTCAAAGATAGTATTACAGTGGTGGAAAGGACGATGGATGAAGACTCGCCATCTGAGGTAGTTTGGGCTGAGGTTAGGAATAGGAAAGGCGAGGTCACCCTGTTAGGAGTTTTTTTTTTTACAGGCCTCCTAATAGTCCTAGAGACGTAAAAGAAAGGATTTCGAGGATGATTCAGGAGAAGAGTGAAAGTAATAGGGTGGTTGTTATGGGGGACTTTAACTTTCCTGATATTGATTGGGAAAGCTATAGCTCTAGTTCCTTAGATGGGTCGGTGTTTGTCCAATGTGTGCAGGAGGGTTTCCTGACACAATATGTAGACAGGCCAACAAGAGGTGAGGCCATACTGGATTTGGTTCTGGGTAACGAACCAGGCCAGGTGTTAGAATTGGAGGTAGGTGAGCACTTTGGGGACAGTGACCACAATTCGGTGACTTTTACTCTAGTAATGGAGAGGGATAAGTGTGCACTGCAGGGCAAGAGTTATAGCTGGAGGCAGGGAAATTAT
>NC_057716.1:109628955-109648047 GCF_004010195.1 Chiloscyllium plagiosum
TCCAGATGCCTTTTAAATGTTGTAATTGTACCAGCCTCCACCACTTCCTCTGGCAGCTCATTCCATACACGCACCACCCTCTGCATGAAAAAGTTGCTCCTTTGCAGATGGGGTACTGGGCTAATAGATGGGGTACTGGGCTAATGGTCGGATACTTGGTAGTGTGGATGAGCAGAGGGATCTTGGTGTCCATGTACACAGATCTCTGAAAGTTGCCACCCAGGTAAATAGTGCGGTGAAGGCGGCATATGGCGTACTGGCTTTTATTGGTAGAGGAATTGAGTTCCGGAACCCTGAGGTCATGTTGCAGTTTTATAAGACTCTGGTGCAGCCTCATCTGGAGTATTGTGTGCAGTTTTGGTCGCCATATTATAGGAAGGATGTGGAGGCACTGGAGCGGGTGCAGAGGAGGTTTACCAGGATGTTGCCTGGTATGGTAGGAAGATCGTATGAGGAAAGGCTGAGGCACTTGGGGCTGTTTTCATTGGAGAAAAGAAGGTTTAGGGGTGACTTTTTAGAGGTGTACAAGATGATTAGGGGTTTAGATAGGTTCTCATGGTCAACCCTTTTTCCACGTATGGAGTCAGCTATTACGAGGGGCATAGCTTTAAATTAAGGGGTGGTAGGTATAGGACAGATGTTAGGGGTAGGTTCTTTACTCAGCGAGTCGCGAGTTCATGGAATGCCCTGCCAGTAGCAGTGGTGAACTCTCCCTCTTTATGGGCATTTAAACGGGCATTGGATAGGCATATGGAGGATAGTGGGCTAGTGTAGGTTAGGTGGGCTTGGATTGGCGCAACATCGAGGGCCGAAGGGCCTGTACTGCGCTGTATTCTTCTATGTTCTATGACAACAGAATCCTGATAAATTTTAAAGGCAAAACAGAACTACTCTAAAGTGATGCCAAATAAAAGAGGATGTCCAGTGTGACTGGGGTAGTAAATATATTGCAGAATGAAGGGAACATTACTAAATCAGTATCTCGAGGCTTAAGGTAATGCGCTGGGTACACAGGTTCAAATCCCTACTGGTAGAATTTAAATTGTATTAATAAATTGGGAATATAAAGCTAGGTTCAGTGTGTTACCAATTTAACCAGCATCAATTGTTGTAAAACTTCATCTAGTACACATTCGGGACAAAAATCTGCTGTCCTCACTTGGACTGGCCTAGATGATTCCTGAAGAAGGGCTAATGCCCGAAACGTCGATTCTCCTGTTCCCTAGATGCTGCCTAACCTGCTGCGCTTCTCCAGCAACACATTTCCATCTCTGATCTCCAGCATCTGCAGACCTCATTTTCTCTTCTAGATGATTCCAGACCTACAGCCACGTGGTTGACTCTTAAGTGCTCAAGAGCAATGAAGAATGGATAACAAACGGTGGCCAGGTAGAATGCCCACATCCCATGAAAGAATGAGAAAATACATGACTGGGAGCTGATAGGATGCAAATTATTGAGGTTTAAGGAGGTCAGTGAGATAGGATTACTCACCATAATGTCTGGACTTGGCCTGTTTGAAGATTTTCAGAACCTCTGCATGATAACCAATCTCAACTTCACAACGGGACCGTGACAGAAGTCCAAACTGTCCCTGTATCACTGCAGCCGGCTTCTTCCAGTTCCTTCCCAACATTGCCAGTTGGTTTACAGTTAATGCGGAACACTGCTTTCTCCCAGTCTTTGGCAATGAACTGGTGGTCATGGTCATCTCGGGTTCTGATATTCCATCTAGAGGCTTTAAAGTGATTTTTGGAACCAGTTTCACTTGCTCCACTGAAACACAGAGGGAGAGGTCTGGTATTCATGACAGCCCAACATGACTGATATCACCTCAACTCTGAAAGTGCATCGCAGGAATAGACCTCAGTTTAGCAGGAACAGGATCAACATGCTTTTTTTCTACGTATAACATTTCAATATTTACCGTGTGCTATAGTCTGGTTACATTATTGAACAGAGCTGATTCATCTTTGCTCTCTCCTTTCCTCAATGCCTCTGCTAAAAGAGCTTCAGCATGCCAATGGCACTCTTTCCCTCCAGGCTGTTCAACATTCTACCACATATGGTATGTTTTCTTCCCTGGATAGCCTTCCCCAAACATATTACCGCACACCTTGGTCAGAATGAATTCTATTTGTCACCTTTGCTAGTCCAGCTTCAAGCTCACCACTTTTCATTCTTACTACCTAGCACATGGCCGATTTCTGTCTACTTGCAAGCTGATAAATTATACCGATGTCTACACTTATGTTTCATGATGTTAGACTTCAACTCAATGTCATATTTATGAAATAGAGTCATAGAATCATAAAGACGTACAGCATGGAAACAGACCCTTCGGTCCAACACGTCCATGCCGACCAGGTATCCCAACCCAAACTCGTCCCACCTGCCAGCACCCGGCCCATACCCTTCCAAACCCTTCCTATTCATATACCCATCCAAATGCGTCTTAAATGTTGCAATTGTACCAGCCTCCACCACTTCCTCTGGCAGCTCATTCCATACACGTACCACCCTCTGTGTGAAAACGTTGCCCCATAGGTGTCTTTTATATCTTTCCCCTCTCACCCTAAACCTATGCCCTCTAGTACTGGAATCCCCCACCCCAGGGAAAAGACCTTGCCGATTTACCCTATCCATGTCCCTCAATTTTGTAAACCTCGATAAGGTACCCCTCAGCCTCTGACGCTCCAGGGAAAACAGCCCCAGCCTGTTCAGCCTCTCCCTGTAGCTCAAATCCTCCAACTCTGGCAACATCCTTGTCAATCTTTTCTGAACTCTTTTTCAAGTTTCACAACATCTTTCCGATAGGAAGGAGACCAGAATTGCGTGCAATATTCCAAAAGTGCCCTAACCAATGTCTTGTACAGCCAAAACATGACCTCCCAACTCCTGTACTCAATACAGAAGTCGCCTTCACTATCCTATCTACCCGCGACTCCACTTTCAAAGAGCTATGAACCTGCACTCCAAGGTTTCTTTGTTCAGCAACAATCCCTAGGACCTTACCATTAAGTGTATAAGTCCTGCTAAGATTTGCTTTCCCAAAATGCAGCACCTCACATTTATCTGAATTAAACTCCACCTGCCACTTCTCTGCCCATTGGCCCATTTGGTCAAGATCCTGCTGTAATCTGAGGTAACCCTCTTCGCTGTCCACTACACCTCCAACTTTGGTGTCATCTGCAAACTTACTAACTGTACCTTTTTTGCTCGCATCCAAATCATTTATGTAAATGACAAAAAGTAGAGGGACCATCACCAATCCTTGTGACACTCCATTAGTCACAGGCTTCCAGTCTGAAAAACAACCCTCCACCACCACCCTCTGTCTTCTTTCTTTGAGCCAGTTCTATATCCAAATGGCTAGTTCTCCCTGTATTCCGTGAGATTAAACCTTGCTATCAAGCAGAAAGTTTGGCAAACCATTAAATATTCACAATGTATAGAAGTTGGATTACTGCTGAAAGAGACAAATATTTTGTTGAAGCTTTTTGCCTTGGTGTCATCAGGGCAACTCACAAAATATACCAATGTAAAGAGAAATAAACATTTTTACGCTATGGGGGGAGAGCGCAATTTGATTGGTAGTGAACTCAGACTTGCAGGAACAAGCTCTGCAGTGGATGCAGGTGCAGAGAGATATCAGGCCATAAGACATACGAGCAGAAATTAGGCCATTCAGCCCATCGAGTGTGCTCCACGATTCAATCAGGGCTGATAGGTTTCTCAAACCCATTCTCCCACTTTCTCCCTATAACCCTTGATCCCCTTTTTCCTCAAGAACCTACCTATCTCAGTCTTAAATAGACTCAATGACCTGGCCTTCACAGCCTTCTATGACAATGAATTCCATAGATTCACTACTCTCTGGCTGAAGAAGTTTCACCTTATCTTTTCTTGGAAAGAATGCGGCGGAGAGGAGATCTGATAGAGCTATTCAAAATCTTGAGCAGGCTGGATAGAAATGATAGGGAGAAATGTTCCCATAGCAAAAGCAATGAGAATTAGAGAGCATAGATTTAAAGTGATCTATAAAAAAGGCAAGGGAAATATGAGAAAAACTTTTTCATTCAGCAAGTAGTCATGCAGTCAACCAGGGAGCAGGCTTTCTTGGATCTGGTAATGTGTAATAAAGCAGGTTCAATAAATAACTTTAGAATAAAACGTCCCCAGGAAATAGTGATCATAACAAGATTGAATTTAATATTCAGTTCGTGAGTGAGAAACTTGGGTCAAAAAAACGGTGTTTAACTTAAATAAAGGGAATTATACGGAAATGAGGATAGAGTTAGGCAAAGTGAACTGATGGATATATTAGCATGAATGGCAATAAGCAAGGCATAGCAGAGATGTAAGGAGCTAACACACGAGTTTCAACAAAAATACAACCCAGTTTGTAGAAATGATTTCTAAAAGAGAGATATAGTTAGTACGCTTGCAGAGGACACCAAAATTGGAGGTGTAGTGGACAGCAAAGAAGGTTACCTCAGATTACAACAAAATTTTGATCAGATGGGCCAATGGGCTGGGAGGTGGCACGTGGAGTTTAATTTAGATAAATGTGAGGTGCTTCATTTTGGGAAAGCAAATCCTACCAGGACTTATACACTTAATGGTAAGGTCCTAGAGAGTGTTGCTGAACAAACAGACCTTGGAGTGCAGGTCCATAGCTCTTGAAAGTTGAGTCGCAGGTAGATAGGATAGTGAAGGTGGCGTTTGGTATGCTTTCCTTTATTGGTCAGAGTATTGAGTACAGGAGTTGGGAGGTCATATTGTGGCTGTACAAGACATTGGTTAGGGCAATATTGGAATATTGTATGCAATTCTGGTCTCCTTCCTATCGGAAAGATGTTGTGAAACTTGAAAAAGGGATCAGAAAAAATTGACAAGCATGTTGCCAGGGTTGAAGGATTTGAGCTATAGGAAGTGGTTGAACAGACTAGGGCTGTTTTCCCTCGTGCATCAGAGGTGGAGGGGTGACCTTATAGAGGTTTATAAAATTATGAGGGACAAAGTCTTTTCCCTGTGGCGAGGGGGTCCAGAACTAGAGGGCATAGGTTTATGGTGAGAGGGGAAAAGATATAAAAGAGACCTAAGGGACGACTTTTTCAAGCAGAGGGTCATTCGTGTATGGCATGAGCTGCTAGAGGAAGTGGTGAAGGTTGGTCCAATTGCAATATTTTAAAAAGGCATCTGGATGGATAAATGAATAAGGAAGGTTTGGAGGGATATGGGCCAGTTGCTGGCAGGCAGGACTAGATTGGTTAGGGCACTTTTGGAATATTGCATGCAATTCGGGTCTCCTTCTGCATGGGCAAGTTGGAATGGAAGATCTGTTTCCGTGCTCTATGACTAATAATTATGGCTAACCAAAGAAACCAAAGGGAGAGTATGAAGTTGAAAGGAAAAGTATACAAGGAGACAAAAGTCAGTGATGGCCTCGAGGTCTGGGATTAATTCAGAATCCAACAGAGGACTAAAAAGATAATAAGAGACAGGAGGAATATAAAAACTAACATTAGCAGCTTCTTTAAATGTATTAAAAGGAAGACAGAGACCAAATTGAAAATAGTTCCTTAGAAAATGAATCTGGGGAGACAGATTTAGGCAACAAGGAAATGGCAGAGGATCTGCATCAGGCTTTAAGGGAGAAGAAACTTTGAACATCCCAGGTGGCACGGTGGCACAGTGGTTAGCACTGCTGCCTCACAGCGCCAGAGACCCGGGTTCAATTCCCGCCTTAGGCGACTCTGTGTGGAGTTTGCACATTCTCCCCGTGTCTGTGTGGGTTTCTTCCGGGTGCTCCAGTTTCCTCCCACAATCCAAAAATGTGCAGGTTAGGTGAATTGGCCATGCTAAATTGCCCATAGTGTTAGGTGAAGGGGTAAATGTAGGGGAATGGGTCTGGGTGGGTTATGCTTCGGCGGGTCGGTGTGGACGTGTTGGGCCAAAGGACCTGTTTCCACACTGTAAGTAATCTAATCTAATCTAATCAGTATGATGAAAGAGAAAGAATTAAGTACCATCACCATCACTAAGGGAATAGCATTAGACAAACTACTGGGGATAAAGATAGATCAGTCCTCCAGCCCTGATGGTTTGCATCCTAGGTTGCTAAAACAAGTAACTACAGAGATATTTAATGTATTGGTCATAATATTTCAAAAATCCTTGGAATCTGGAGAAGTACCAGAGGAATGGAAAATTGTCAAAGCAACACCCATTTTTGAGTACCTGCAGTCTAATTAGCTTAACATCTATTGTTGGAAAAGTATTTGAATCAATTAATTTGATAAATATGTACCTGTCAGACAGGGAGGAAGTGGTCAAGCGAGGAAAACCTGGTTTACTAAAGAAATTGAATCTCTTGTCAAGAGAAAGAAGTAGGCTTATGTGAGAATAAGACATGAAGGATCAGTTAGGGCTCTTGTTTAGGTCCAGGAAGGACCTAAAGAGAGCTGAGAAGAGCCAGAAAAGGGCATGAGAAGACTTTAGCAGGTAGGATCAAAGAGAACCCTAAAGCTTTCTATAGGTATGTCAGGAATAAAAGAATGTGCTGGAAATTTTGGCAAACATCAAGACTGATAAGTCTCCAGGGCTGGACCAGATTTATCCTAGGTTGTTCTGGGAAGCGGGAAAGGAGATTGTCAAGCCACTGGCGAAGATCTTTGCTTACACACTCTCTAGGGAGTCGTACCGGAGGATTGGAAGGAAGCGAATGTTGTTCCTCTTTTCAAGGGGAATAGGGAAATCCCTGGCAATTACAGACCAGTCAGTCTTACATCTGTGGTCAGCAAAGTTTTGGAAAGAATTCTGAGGGATAGGAGTTATGACTATTTGGAAAAGTATAGCGTGATTAAAGACAGTCAACATGACTTTGTGAGGAGCAGGTCATGCCTCACAAATCTTATTGAGTTCTTTGAGAAGGTGACAACAGGTTGACGAAGGTCTAGCAGTGGATGTTGTGTACATGGACTTCAGCAAAGGTTCCCCACGGTAGGCTCATTCATAAAGTCAGGAAGTATGAGAAACAGGGAGATTTGGTTGTCTGGATACAGAATTGGTTGGCTGGCAGAAGGCAGAGAATGGTTGTAGATGGAAAGTATTTTGCCTGGAGGTCAGTGTTGAGTGGTGCCCCGCAGGGCTCTGTTCTTGGGCCTTTGCTCTTTTTAGTTTTTATAAATTACTTGGATGAGGAGGTTGAGGGGTGGGTTAGTAAATTTGCAAGTGACACAAAGGTTAGAGGTGCCGTCAATAGTGTAGAAGGCTATTGCAGGCTGCAGCTTGACATAAACTGGATGCAGAGCTGGGCTGAGAAATGGCAGATGGAGTTCAACCTGGATAAATGCGAAGTGATGCATTTTGGATGGTCGAACTCAAATGGTGAATGTAGGATTAAAGACAGGGATTCTTGTCAGTGTGGAGGAACAGAGGGATCTGGGTGTGCAAGTACATAGATCCCTCAAAGTTGCCACTGTGAGGCTAGGGTTGTTAAGAAAGCATATGGTGTTTTGGCTTTCGTTAAAAGGGGAATTGAGTTTAACAGCTACGAGATTTTGCTACAGTTCTACAAGACCCTGGTGACACCACACTTGGAATATTGTGTCTAGTTCTAATCGCTCTGTTATAGGAAAGATATAGAGGCTTTGGAGAGGGTGCAAAGGAGGTTTACCAGGATGCTACCTGGATTGGAAGGCTTGCCTTACGAAGAGAGGTTGACTAGGCTTGGACTTTTCTCTCTGAAGAGAAGAAGGAAGATAGGGGACCTGATCGAGGTATACGAGGTAATGAGAGGTATGGATAGAGTCAATAGCCAGAGACTTTTCCCCAGGGCAGGATTGACTGGCACGAGTGTTCATAGTTGTAAGATATTAAGAGGAAGGTCAGAGGTAGGTTCTTTATGCAGAGAGTTGTGAATGCATAGAATGCATTGCCAGCAATGGTGGAAGCAGAGTCATTAGGGCATTTAGGCGACTGCTGGACATGCACATGGATAGAGTCAAAAGCCAGAGACATTTCCCCAGGGCAGGACTGATGGGCACGAGGAATCATAGTTTGAAGATATTAGGAGAAAGGTATAGAGGGGATGTCAGAGGTAGGTTCTTTATGCAAGTGTTGTGAATGCATGGAAGGTGTTGCCAGCGGTGGTGGTGGAAGCAGTGTCATTAGGGACATTTGAGCAACTGCTGGGCATGCTCATGGACAGAAGTGAATTGAGGGGTGCATAGGTTAGGTTATTTTAAATCCTCGACACAACATCATCGGCCGAAGGGCCTGTTCTGTGGTGTACTTTTTCTATGTTCTATGTTCTACTTGTTTTGAGTTTTTTTGATCAAGTAACAAAGAAGACTGATGAGGGCAGAGCGGTAGATGTAATCTATATGGACTTCAGTAAGGCGTCTCCCATGGGAGACTGATTAGCAAGGTTAGATTTCATGGAATACAGGGAGAACTAGCCATTTGGATACAGAACTGGCTCAAAGGTAGAAGACAGAGGGTGGTGGTGAAGGGTTGTTTTTCTGACTGGAGGCCTGTGACCAGTGGAGTGCCACAAGGATTAGTGCTGGGTCCTCTTCTTTCTGTCATTTACATAAATGATTTGGATGTGAGCATAAGAAGTACAGTTAGTAAGTTTGCAAATGACACCAAAATTGCAGGTGTAGTGGACAGCGAAGAGAGTTACCTCAGATTACAACAGGATCTTGACCAGATGGGCCATTGGGCAGAGAAGTGGCAGATGGAGTTTAATTCAGATAAATGAGAGGTGCTTCATTTTGGGAAAGCAAATCCTAGCAGGACTTATACACTTAATGGTAAGGTCCTAGGGAGTGTTGCTAAACAAAGAGACCTTGGAGTGCAGGATCATAGCTCCTTGAAAGTGGAGTCGCAGGTAGATAGGATAGTGAAGAAGGCGTTTGGTATGCTTTCCTTTATTGGTCAGAGTATTGAGTACAGGAGTTGGGAGGTCATGTTGTGGTTGTACAGGACATTGGTTAGGCCACTGTTTGAATACCACATGCAATTCTGGTCTCCTTTCTATCAGAAAGATGTTGTGAAACTTGAAAGGGTTCTGAAAAGATTGACAAGTGTGTTGCCAGGGTTGGAGGATTTGAGCTATAGGGAGAGGCTGAACAGGCTGGGGCTGCTTTCCCTATAGAGATTTATAAAATTATGAGGGGCATGGATAGGGTAAATAGACAAAGTCCTTTCCCTGGGGTAGGCGAGTCCAGAACTAGAGGGCAGAGGTTTAGGGTGAGAGGGGAAAGATATAAGAAAGACCTAAGGGGCAACATTTCCCCTAGAGGGTGGTACGTGTACGGAATGAGCTGCCAGAGGATGTGGCGGAGGCTGGTACAATTGCAACATTTAAGAGGCATTTGGATTGGTATATGAATAGGAAGGGTTTGGAGGGATATGGGCCGGGTGCTGGCAGGTGGGACTAGATTGGGTTGGGATATCTGGTTGGCATGGACGGGTTAGACCGAATGGTCTGTTTCCATGTTGTACATCTCTATGATTCTATAACTCTATAATGACTAGATGATGATTAGGGTCAGGATGGACAATAGTGAGAAGTTGTGTGTGGAGTCCAAAGAGATAAGGAGAGGCACTAAATAAATATTTTTCACCAGTGTACAAACTGGAAAAAGACAATGTTGAGATGCAGGCTATTAGACTGGACAGGATTGAAGTTCATAAGGAGGAGGTGTTTGCAATTCTTGACGCCTGTAATTTTGCCTGTAAGCCAGGAGAAGAAACACGGCAACGCGGTCAGACTTCCCGAAATGAGGGTGGGGGATGGAACTGTCGGCATTCTTCACAGTGGTGTAGCAGTGGTCTAAAATGTTTGGGCCCCTAATGTTTTGGTGGTACTTGGGCAACACCTTCCTTAGATTGGTTTGATTGAAGTCGCCAGTTATAATAAATAGTGCCTCAGGCCAGTGGTGTATATGGATTTCAGTAAGACATTTGATTAGGTTCCCCATGGTAGGCTATTGCAGAAAATACCGAGGTATGGGATTGAGACAGATTTAGCATATTGGTTCATAAATTGGCTAGCTGAAAGACAACAGAGGATGTTGTTGATGGGAAATGTTCATCCTGGAGTTCAATTTCTGGTGGTATACCACAAGGATCTGTTTTGGGGCCACTGCTGTTTGTCATTTTCATTAGTGATCTGGATGAGGGCATAGAGGATGGGTTAGTAAATTGGCAAATGACACTAAGGTCGATGGAGTTGTGGGCAGTGCGGAAGGATATTGCAGGTTACAGAGGGACATAGATAAGCTGCAGAGCTGGGCGGAGAGATGGCAAATGGATTTTAATGCAGAAAAGTGCGAGGTGATTCACTTAGAAAGTAATAACAGGAATAGAGAGTACTGGGCTAATGGTCAGATTCTTAGCAGTATGGATGCACAGGGAGATCTTGGTGACCATGTACATAGATGCCTGAAAGTTGCCATCCAGGTTGATAGGGTTGTTAAGGCGGCATACAATATGTTGGCTTTTATTGGTAGAGGGATTGAGTTTAGGAGCCATGAAGTCATGTCGCAGCTATACAAAATGCTGGTGTGGCCGCGCTTGGAGTATACAGTTCTGGTCGCTGCCTTGTAGGAAGGATGTGGAAGCACTGGAAAGGGTGCAGAAGAGATATATCAGGATGTTGCCTGATATGTAAGGGAAGGTCTTATGAGGAAAGGCTAAGGGACTTGAGGCTGTTTTTGTAGGAAAGAAGAAGGTTGAGAGATGACTTCATAGAGACAAATAAAATGATCAGATGACTAGATAGTATGGACAGTGAGAGCCTTTTTCCTCGGATGGTGCTGGCTAGCACAAGGGGACATAACTTTAAATTGAGATGTGACAGATATCAGGTGTAGTTTCTTTACTCAGAGAGTGGCATGGGTGTGGAATGCCCTGTGTGCACAGGAGAAGACTTGCCAACTTTAAATGGTCATTGGTTAAACATATGGATGATAATGGAATAGTGTAGCTTAGATGGGCTTCAGATTGGGTTTCATTGGCTCTTGATGTTACGCCGACCTAAGGGCTTGTACTGCGCTGTAATGTTCTATGTTCTATTAAGGAGATAATAGCAGAACATTTGGAAAATTGTAATCTAATCAAGCAGAATCAGCATGGCATTATGAAAGGGATATCATGTTTGACTAATTAATTACACATCTTCAAGAAGTTTCAACCAGAGGGGACAGAGGAGAATGGCTATCCGTGTTGTACTGGATCTTCCAGAAGGTGCTCACAACGTATCTCGCAAAGGGTTAAAGCATAAGAGAAAAGCCCCCAGTGTTGAAGGTAGTATATTGGTATGGATAGAGAATTGGCTCATGGGTAGAAAACACTGAGTGGGGATAAGGGGCTCTCTATCAGGTCGACAACCCATGACCAGTGGGGTTCCATAGGGTTCAGTGCTGGGACCACAACTGTTTGCAATGTAGAAAAATGATTTGGTGGAAATAGTGGATATCCCGTAGCCAAATTTGCAGATGTCACAAAAATAGGTGGAAAGATACGTTGCAAAAGAAATACAACCAGTTTACAAAGATGGATTACATAAATGGGCAAAAAGTTGGCAAATGAAGTATAATGTGGGTAAGTAATAATAAAATACAGAACAGGAAGAGGCCCTTTAGCCCACCAAGCCTGCACCGATTCTTAGGCCTTATTTAGACCTGCTTCTTATTGCACATACGTGGGTTCTATTTCTCTGTTTGCCTCCCATTCATGTGTCTATCCAAGGCATGGTGGCTCAGTGGTTAGCACTGCTGCCTCACAGCACCAGGGACCTGGGTTCAATTCCTGCCTCAGGCAACTGTCTGTGTGGAGTTTGCACATTCTCCCAGTGTCTGCGTGGATTTCCTCCGGGTGTTCCAGTTTCCTCCCACAATCCAAAGTTGCGCAGGTTAGGTGAATTGGTCATGCTAAATTGCCCATAGTGTTAGGTGCATTAGTCAGAGAAAAATGGGTCTGGTGGGTTGCTCTTCGGAGGGTCGGTGCGGACTGGTTGGGCCAAAGGGTCTGTTTCCACACCGTAGGAAATATAATCTATTGAGATAAGCCTTAAAATGCTGATAATATGTCTACTTCCAACCACCTCCACTGGCAGTGTGCTCCAGTCATCCACTAACCTGTGTGAAAAATATTCCCCTACCTCACCTTGAGCCTGTGCCCTTATGTAGTTAACCTTTCCATTTTACTATCTATCCTATCTATGCTTCTCAATTTTATAGACCCCTTATTAGTTCGTCCCCACTGCCTCCACCTTTCCACCTGAAACAGCTTATCCAACCTCTCATAACTAAAACTTTCCAGACTGGGCAACATTCTGGTAAAAAACATTCTGGTACGCCTTGTCTATACCCTCTTCAAAGCATCCGTGGTCTTCTGCTAGTGTGGCGACAGAATTGTATGTAATATTACAAATGTGGCTTAACTAAAGTTTATATTGCTGTAAAATAACTTGTCATATTTTATATCTTGACGGCCTGGCCTGTGAAAGCAAGCGTGTTGCCACCTGTGCTACCACTTCTAGGGATCTGTGGACCGGTACACTCAGGACCATTGACATACAGACGGAATTAAGGGTTCTACCATTTATTGCATAATTCACACCTAACTTTGTGAAGTTGGGAAGTGAGAACATTCAAATGGAGAAAAAAACTACAGAAAGTTGCAATACAAAGGGACCCGGAAGTACTTGTGCACAGAACACAAAGCGAATATACAGACAAAACGAGTATCAGCAAGTCTAATAGAAATTGGCCCTCAAGTGGGTTAGAGTAGAAGACTAGTGAAGTCTTACTGTAACCACACAAAGTGATATTGAGACCATACCTTAGGTCTCTTTTACATTGGTTAGGCCACTTTTGGAATATTGCACTCATTTCTGGTCTTCTTCCTATCAGGAGATATGAAACTTGAAAGAGTTCAGAAAAGATTTAAAGAATGTTGCCAGGGTTGGAGGATTGGAGCTATAGGGCATCCTCAACGAATTCTAATAAATCTGTCATGCATGATTTTCCCTTCCTGAAGTCATGTTGACTCTTCTTGATCATATTATGTATTTCTAAGTGTTACATCCCTTACAACAGACAAAGAAAATTCCCAATCACAGCCAATCTGTGTTTTTTTTTCTCCACTTTTTTAATAAATGTGGTACATTTTCAGAGGATTGAAAATTTGCCACTTTTCCAGAAGCTAAGGATTCCTAGAAGATTATTACCAGTGCATCCACTACCTTTGTACCTACTTTCTTTAATATCTTGGGATGCATCTCATTAGGTTCATGGGACATACTAGTCTTTAGTCCCAATAGATTCCCCAAGCACTTTTTCTCTAATGATAATTATTGCATTTATTCCCTCCTCTCCTTTTGCATGCTGAATATTTAATAATTTTGGAATGCTTTAGAGTCAGTCATGCAGCATAGAAACAGACCCTTTGGTCCAACTAGTCCATGCTGACCATGTTCCCAAACTAAACTAGTCCTACCCACCTGCGCTTGGCCCATATCCCTCCAAACCTTGCCTATTCATATACTTATCCAAATGTCTTTTAAATGCTGTAACCATATCTGCATCCACACTTTCTCTGGCTGTTCATTCCAAAGCACGCTAAGTAAAAAAAGTTGCCCCTCAAGCCCCTTTTTAAATCTTTGCCCTCTCACCTTAAAAATATGCCTGGTGAAAACCAAGAAAACGGTGGATACCTGTAAATCAAAAACAAAAAACAGAAATTGCTGGAAAAGCTCACTAGGTCTGGAAGCATCTGTGGAAGAAATCAGCATTAACTTTTTGGGTCAAGTGACCCTTTCTCAGTTTTGAGGAAGGGTCACTCGACCCAAAGAGTCAACTCTGATTTCTCTACACAGACACTGCCAGATCTGCTGAGCTTTGCCAGCAGTTTCTGTTTTTGTTTAAAAATACGCCGCCTAGTTTTGAGCTCCCCACTCTAGGGAAAAGGACTTTGTCATTCAACTTATATATGCCTCTATAATTTTATCAACGTCAATAAAGTCACCTTTCAATCTCCTACACTTCAGTGAAAGAAGTCAGAGCTTTTCCAGTCTATTCCTATTATCTCAAGCCCTCCATTCCCAGCAACGTCACAAAAATCTTTTCTAACCCCTCTCCAGTTTAATAACGTAATTTTGATAATAGGGAAACCTGTGAAGATTGATGTAGAGTATTTATTCAACTATGCTGTCAATTCCTGGATCCCCATTATTTACCACCTCTTTCTTGAAGGTGCCTGCATTAACTTTAACCTTAGAAGAAGTTTAAAGAAGCTCTTACCATCCTTCTTGATATTGAGAGTTTACCTTTTAAGGTTTATCTTCTCCTTTTTTCTTAGTCCTCTTTTGTTGCTTTTAAAACTTTCCCAAACCCCTGGCTTACCACCACTCTTTGCCACACTGAATGGTTATTCTCTCAATTTGATGCTATCCTTTACTTCCTCTTTCCAGAAGCCTTTTTCCTCACTAGGTTGGATCTTTGCTGAGAGTCACAAACTATTTCATAAACAACTGCTCTTGCTCAATTATCTTTGCTGCTAAACACTTTTCCCAGTCCATTTCATAATACCACAAGGCCATAAAAAAAGGTGCAAATTAGATCATTCGGCACATTGCCTCTGCTCTGCCATTTGATCATAACTGACATGTTTCTCAACCCCATCCTCTTGCCTTATTCCTGTGACCTTGATCTTCTTACTAATCAAGAACTTCTCGGTCTTAAAGGCAATCAGTGACTTGGCCTCAACAGCCTTCTGTGGCAGTGAGCTCCACCTTCTAGCTGAAGAAATCCCTTCTCATCTCAGTTCTAAAGGTTATCCCTTCACTTTGAGGCTGTGTCCTCAGGTCTTAGTCTCTCTTATTATTGAAAACATCTTCTCCACGTCCACTCATTTCAGGTCTCTCAGCATTCACTAAGTTTCAGTTAGATTCCCCTCATTCTTCTAAACTCTCTACAGAACAGACACAGAGACTTTAACCTTTTTTCATATGACAAACCAATCATTCTTGTGAACCATTTCTGGAACCTGTCCAAAATCAGAACATCCTTCCTTATAATCAAGTCCCAAAACCACAGAAAATGGGGGAGATACTAAATGAATATTTTGCATCAGTATTTACTGTGGAAAAGGATATGGAAGATATAGACTGTAGGGAAATAGATGGTGACATCTTGCAAAATGTCCAGATTACAGAGGAGGAAGTGCTGGATGCCTTGAAACAGTTAAAGGTGGATAAATCCCCAGGACCTGATCGGGTGCACCAGAGAACTCTATGGGAAGCTAGAGAAGTGATTGCTGGGCCTCTTGCTGAGATATTTGTATCATCGATAGTCACAGGTGAGGTGCCGGAAGACTGGAGGTTGGCTAACGTGGTGCCACTGTTTAAGAAGGGCGGTAAAGACAAGCCAGGGAACTATAGACCGATGAGCCTGACCTCGGTGGTGGGCAAGTTGTTGGAGGGAATCCGAAGGGACAGGATGTATATGTATTTGGAAAGGCAAGGACTGATTAGGGTAGTCAACATGGCTTTGTGGGTGGGAAATCATGTCTCACAAACTTGATTGAGTTTTTTGAAGAAGCAACAAAGAAGATTGATGAAGAAGGGCTCATGCCCAAAACCGTGTGGGCGGCACGGTGGCACAGTGGTTAGCACAGCTGCCTCACAGTGCCAGAGACCCGGGTTCAATTCCCGCCTCAGGCGACTGACTGTGTGGAGTTTGCACATTCTCCCCGTGTCTACGTGGGTTTCCTCCGGGTGCTCCGGTTTCCTCCCACAGTCCAAAGATGTGCAGGTCAGGTAAATTGGCCATGCTAAATTGCGCGTAGTGTTAGGTAAGGGGTAAATGTAGGGGTATGGGTGGGTCGGCCTGGACTTGTTGGGCCGAAGGGCCTGTTTCCACACTGTAAGTAATCTAAAAAAAAATTACAACAGCATCTGGACCAGATGAGCCAATGGGCAGAGAAGTGGCAGGTAGAGTTTAATTCAGATAAATGCGAGGTGCTGCATTTTGGGAAAGCAAATCTTAGCAGGACTTATACACTTAATGGTAAGGTCCTAGGGAGTGTTACTAAACAAAGAGATCTTGGAGTGCAGGTTCATAGATCCTTGAAAGTGGAGTCGCAGGTAGATAGGATAGTGAAGGCGGCATTTGGTATGCTATCCTTTATTGGCCAGAGTATTGAGTACAGGAGTTGGGAGGTCATGTTGCGGCTGTACAGGACATTGGTTAGGCCACTGTTGGAATATTGCGTGCAATTCTGGTCTCATTCCTATCGGAAAGATGTTGTGAAACTTGAAAGGGATCAGAAAAAATTTACAAGGATGTTGCCAGAGTTGGAGGTTCTGAGCTACAGAGAGAGGCTGAACAGGCTGGGGCTGTTTTCCCTGGAGCGTCGGAGGCTGAGGGGTGACCTTATAGAGGTTTATAAAATTATGAGGGGCATAGATAGGATAAATAGACAAAGTCTTTTCCCTGGGGTCAGGGAGTCCAGAACTAGAGGGCATAGGTTTAGGGTGAGAGGGGAAGATATAAAGGAGACCTAAGGGGCAACTTTTTCACACAGAGGAAGGTACGTGTGTGGAATGAGCTGCCAGAAGATGTGGAGGAGGCTGGTACAATTGCAACACTTAAGAGGCATTTGGATGGGTATATGAATAGGAAGGGTTTGGAGGGATATGGGCCGGGTACTGGCAAGTGGGATTAGATTGGGTTGGGATATCTGGTTGGCATGGACGGGTTGGACCAAATGGTCTATTTCCATGCTGTACATCTCTGTGACTCTATAACTTGTCAGAGCATTACATAACCTTAGCAATGTACCCTAACCCCCTTGAAGTGAATTCCAACTTTGCATGTCTTCATAAATGCCAACTGAACTTGCATTTTAACCTTAAGAGAATCCTGAACCAGGACTACTAAGTACCTCTGTGCTTCTGATTTCTGAAGTCTTTCTCCATTTTGAAAACAATTTATGCCTCTATTCTTCCTAACAATTGCAGTGCCTCACACTTTCCCACACTGTATTCCATCTGCTGCTATCCTAGTCTGTCTAAATCTGTCTGCAGCCTCCCCTTCTTCACAACACGACCTGTCCCTCCACATTTCTTTGTGTCAGTTGCAAACTTAGTAACAATGGTCTCAGTTCGTTCATCCTGATAATTAATGTACAACGTGAATACATGTGGTCCAGCGAGTTTTGAGAAGGTTTGTAGCTCAGGTTGAGGTTGTGGATGTACTGAGCTGGAAGGTTCATTTCCAGAAGTTTTGTTACCCTATTAGGTAACATCTTCAGTGCGCCTCAGGCAAAGCAATGCTGAAATTTCCTGCTTTCTGTTTTTTTGTTTGTGTTTCTTTGGGTTGGTGACATCATTTCCTGTGGTGATGCTATTTCCTGTGAAGTCACTTCCTGTTCCTTTTCTCAGGGGGTGGTAGATGGGGTCTAACTCAATGTGTTTGTTGGTAGACTTCTGGTTGGAATGCCATGCTTCTAGGAATTCTCATGCATGTCTTTGTTTGGCTTGGCCTAGGATGGATGTGTTTTCCCAGTCGAAGTAGTGTCCTTCCTCCTCAGTGTGTGAGGATACTCGTGAGAGAGGGTCATGTCTTTTTGTGGCTAGTTGGTGTTCATGTTTCCTGGTGGCTAGTTTTCTGTCTGTTTGTTACAGTCCTTGCACTAATGTATTTTGTAAATGACATTAGTTTTGTTTGATATCTGTATAGGGTCTTTCAAGTTCATTGGCTGCTGTTTTAGTGTGTTGGTGGGTTTGTGGGCTACCATAATGCCAAGGGGTCGGAATAGTCTGGCAGTCATTTCTGAATGTCGTTGATGTAAGAGAGAGTGGCCAGGGTTTCTGGACGTGCTTTGTTTGCTTGCTTTGGTTTATTGCTGAGAAAAATCGGCGAAAAGACCCTATACAGACAACGAGCAAAACTAATGTCATTTACAAAATACTGTGCAAGGACTGTAACAAACACTACATTGGACAAACAGGCAGAAAACTAGCCACCAGGATATATGAACACCAACTAGCCACCAGGATATATGAACACCAACGAGCCACAAAAAGACATGACCCTCTCTCACTAGTATCTTCACATACAGATGAGAAAGGACACCACTTCGACTGGGAAAACACATCCATCCTAGGACAAGCCAAACAAAGACATGCATGAGAATTCCTGGAAGCATGGCATTCCAACCGGAACTCTCTCAACAAACATATCGAGTTAGACCCCATCTACCATCTTCTGAGAAAAAGAACAGGAAGTGACTTCACCACAGGAAATAACATCACTACAGGAAATGACATCACCAACCCAAAGAAACCCAAACATATAATTTGCAGGACTGTTTTGCCTGAGGACCACTGAAGATGTTACCTAGTAGGGTAACAAAACGTCTGGAATTGAACCTTTCAGCTCAGCGAGCAAACCTACATCCAAAACATGTGGTCCAATACTGACCACTGCGGAATTTCACTTGTCACTGGCTGCCTGAAAAAGACCCCTTTAATCTTACTCTCTACCTTCTACCAGTCAGCTAATCCTCTATCCATGCCAGTAACTTGCCCCTGATACTAATGGGCTCCTACCTTATTTTAAAGTCACAATGCAGTACCTTGTCTAAAGCCTTCTGGAAATCCAAACATGTCCACTGGCTCTCCTTTGAGGAGAATATGAGGTCTGCAGATGCTGGAGATTAGAGCTGGAAATGTGTTGCTGGAAAAGCGCAGCAGGTCAGGCAGCATCCAGGGAACAGGAGAATCGACGTTTCGGGCATAAGCCCTTCTTCAGGAATGAGGAAAGTTTGTCCAGCAGGCTAAGATAAAAGGTAGGGAGGAGGGACTTGGGGGAGGGGCGTCGGAAATGTGATAGGTGGAAAGAGGTCAAGGTGAGGGTGATAGGACAGATTGGGGTTGGGGCGGAGAGGTCAGGAAGACGATTGCAGGTTAGGAAGGCGGTGCTGAATTCGATGGATTTGACTGAGACAAGGTGGGAGGAGGGGAAATGAGGAAAATGGTGAAATCCGAGTTCATCCCTTGTGGTTAGA
>NC_057716.1:109651594-109691558 GCF_004010195.1 Chiloscyllium plagiosum
ACTAAAACATTTAAACCCTGGCACCTGCAACAGCCAATCCTGTCCCTGTTCTACCCATGTCTCCATAATAGCCACAACATCGAAATCCCAGGTACCAACCCACGCTGCAAGTTCACCTACCTTATTTCGTATACTTCTTGCATTGAAGTATACACACTTCAAGCCACTTTCCGGTTTATAGGCACGCTCCTTTGAGATTGATGCCATGTTCCTAACCTCCCTACACTCCAGGTCCTGCACCCTAAAGCTACAGTCTAGGTTCCCATGCCCCTGCAGAGTTAGTTGTTCATGTCCCCTCCTTGCTGCTCTTAGCTCTCTCTTCAGATCCTTCTTGGCTTCCTTATAACTCTCAATCGCCCCAACTGAACCCCAATGATGTTCTGCAAGGATAAGTTCTGGGACCTCTGCTCTTTGTGATTTTTATAAATGACTTGGATGAGAAAGAAGGGTGGGTTAGTAAGTTTGCCAATGGCACAAAGGTTGGAGGAGTGGTGGATAGTGTGGAGGGCTGTTGTCAGTTGCAAAGGGACATTGACAGAACTGGGCTGAGAAGTGGCAGATGGAGCTCAACTTGGAAAATTGTGATGTGATTCACTTTGGAAGGTTGAATTTGAGTGCAGAATACAGGGTTAAAGGCAGGATTCTTGGCAGTGTGGAGGAACAGAGGGATCTTAGGGTCCATGTCCATACACCCCTCAAAGGTGCCACCCAAATTGATAGAGCTGTTAAGAAGCCATGTGGTGTGTTGGCTTTCATTAGCGGGGGATTGAGTTTAAGATCTGCGAGGTTATGCTGCAGATCTACATAGCCCTGGTTAGACCACACCTGGAATATTGTGTTCAGTTCTGGTCACCTCATTATAGGAAGAATGCTGAAGCTGGAGGGAGGGTGCAGACAAGATTTACCAGGATGCTGCCTTATGAAGAAAGTTTGAGGGAGCTAGGATTTTTCTCCCTGGAGCGAAGATGATGAGAGGTGCACAAGATGATGAGAGGCATAGATAGAATGGATAGCCAGAGACTTTTTCTCAGGTGCAGAAATAACTATCACGAGGAGATATAATTTTAAAGTGTTTGGAGGAAGATTTAAGGGAGGTGTCAGAAATTGGTACTTTACACAGAGTAGCAGGTACATGGAATACACTGCCAGCAGTGGTAGACGAGTCAGATACATTGGGGACAGTCAAGTGACTCTTGGATAGGCATAGGGAATATAGTACAATAAAGGGTATATAGGTTAGTTTGATCTTAAAGTGGGATAAAAGGTTGGCACAGAGGGCCGAAGAACCTGTACTATCCTGTACTGTTCTATTTTCTATTATATTGACTGGCAGAGCAGGCTTGAAGGAGCAAATAGCCTACTCCTGTTCTTGGTTTTTGTTTCTATTATGTTATAGTTAGGGAGGAGAAAATGGGAGGGGGAGATGTGGACGAGGAGTGGAAGACAAATGTGAAAGAGATTTGAAAAGCTGCAAAGGAATTTGCACAAGTGTTAGTGTTTAATGTAGTTTAACTACTTATCGGAGGATATTGAGAGTGAGAAGACCTCAGAATTCCTGGGAAGATAGATTGAGTATTTGAGTTAGGATTTTGAACTCGTGGTATGTGAGTTTTAGTTTATGTGGATGAAGAATTTAATAATTACTCTGTCATTCTTTTTTGAGCCATGATCTTCACCAGTATGTGTAAGGGTACAGCTGAATGGGGCTCTCCTGGAGCGATAATGTGAATTTTCTTGTGTTATGAGTGTTTTCTGAGCAAATGTTATAAGGCATTAACTTGCATTTCAGTTAGAAGAATCAAAAATTGACCTGTGCTTAAACAAAAACACAGATTAGACAGCTTTTTGAGACAGTTCACAGAAGATTTCGCTGGGATCAGATGTAGGGACAGTTTCTCTTGGAGCAAGCAATGAGTTGAAATATTAAGAAATGGGTGACCTCAGTTTAGGTTGAAGGTTCTAAACAAACATTCTCGGTCTGGAACTATGAAGGGGTGATGTGAAGCTAAGAAAATTTTAAGGTCTGGTGTACGAATGATCATGGGGGGATAAAAAATCAAGTTCTTAAGATTGCAAATTGAAATAAACAGTTAAGTCAAACCGGTGTGTGAAGGCTGATGCTATAAAGTGATGGTGTTAGGATAGATGGGATTTTTCTCTGCTGTGTGTTTTGAAATCGATCAAATTGTTATGTTAATACCTTGCCTTTGTTCAATTTTATTTTCTATTTCTTCCACATAAAACCTTTGGTTATTGTTATAACCAAATCTGCAGAATTACCACCTTGGCTTAGCTTCATGATAGGAGACTCAGAATGGTGGTAGAGGCTGTTTGTATGGAGCCCAGTGTGCAGTGGTATGCCACAGGGCTCAGTGCTGGGTCCCTGATTGTTTGTGATATTCATCAAGTAATGTAGATGAGAATGTTGGGGAGAAGGGTTGGAAGTGCTAAGTAAGTTTGTTGATGGCATGAAGATTGGCCAGATGGTTGATAGCATGGAGAAGTGTTTAGTCACAGAAGGATATAAATGGATTGGTCAGATGAGCATATCAGAATCAGATAGAACAGATGGAATTTAACCCTGATAAATGTGAAACGTGCTACTCCAGATGGAGTACCAGGCTGTGCAGTCTGTGTATATGCAGATGAACTGGCAAGGTCTTATCAGACATCTTCACCCTATCCCTGCAGCAGGCCACTGTCCCTGCCTGTTTCAAGAGGGCCAACATCCCTGTGCCTAAGAAGGCTCATGCAGCATATCTCAAGGACTACCGCCCAGTGGCCCTAACTTTGGTGGTCGTGAAGTGCTTTGAAAGGATGTTCATGGCATTAATCAACTCCAGCCTCCCCGCTACTCTTGACCCACTCCAATTTGCCTATTGAACCAACAGATCCATGTCAGATGCCAAAGCACTCGCCCTTCACTCCTCCCTAGAACATCTTGATACCAAGAACAGCTACATAAGAATCCTACTCATCGACTACAGTTCAGCCTTTAACACTATTATACCCTCGAGACTGATTACTAAACTGAGTGATCTCGGACTAAGCCCCACTCTCTGCATCTGGATCCACAGTTTCCTGACCCACAGGCCACAATCAGTGAAAATTAGGGACAATATTTCATCACCATTAACACTCAACAGTGGAGCCTCCCACCGATGCGTACCCAGTCCCCTACTGCACTCACTGTATACCCATGACTGCATCGCCAAATACCAGACGAACGTCATTTACAAGTTTGCTGATGACACCACTATAGTTGGTCGAATCTCAGATGGCGACAAAACAGACTACAAACATGAGGTGGAAGACCTGGAAAAATGGTGCACTGAGAACAACCTGGCTCTCAATGCCAGCAAAACCAAGGAACTCATTATTGACTTACAGTGGGATGTTACTCATGCCCCTGCACCCGCACCCCCCCCCGCCACCGACACACACACACACACATTAATAGCACAGAGATGGAACAAGCAGACAGTGTCAAGCCCCTGGGAGTGGTCATCCACAATAAGCTTTCTTGGACTCTTCACGTGGATGCACTGATCACAAAGGCCCAACAACGTCTCTTCATCCTCAGGCAGCTAAGGAAATTTGGCATGATGACGAATACCCTTGCCAACTTTTATTGGTGTGCCATCGAGAGCGTTTTATCTGGATGATTGGTATGGCGACTGTACCATTCAAGATCGGAGACGGTTACAGAGAGTGGTGAACTTGGCCCGGATAATCACAAAGGCCAACCTCCCATTTATAGAATTCATCTACCAGGCTCACTGTCAAGGAAAGGCCAGCAGCATTCTCAAAGATCCATCCCACCCTGGCAATGTTTTTCTACAACCTCTACCATCGGGTAGAAGGTACAAAAGCTTGAACACACACACCAGCCAGTTTTGAAACAGTATGGACTTTACCAGTTTCCCCATTTCCCCATCCCCCACCTTACCTCAGTTCCAACCTTTCAGCTCAGCACCATCCCCATGACCTGTCCTACCTGCCTAAGTTCCTTTCCACCTATCCACTCCACCCTCCTCTCTGACCTATCACCTTCATTTGTGGGGATGAGAGAGACTCACGGTTGGTATGTTGCCTCCCAGGTGCCAGAGTTCGTGATGTCTCTGATCGTGTTTTTGGGATCTTTAAGGGGGAGGGGGAGCAGCCCCAAGTCGTGGTCCACATAGGCACCAACGACATAGGTAGGAAGAGAGATGGGGATTTAAGGCAGAAATTCAGGGAGCTAGGATGGAAGCTTAGAGCTAGGACAAACAGTTGTTGTTGGAAGGGTGGGTTAGTAAATTTGCAGACGACACTAAGGTCGGTGGAGTTGTGGATAGTGATGAAGGATATTGTAGGTTACAGAGAGACATAGATAAGCTGCAGAGCTGGGCTGAGAAGTGGCAAATGGAGCTTAATGCGAATAAGTGTGAGGTGATTCACTTTGGTCGGAGTAACTGGAATGCAAAGTACTGGGCTAATGGTAAGATTCTTGATAGTGTAGATAAGCAGAGAGATCTCGGTGTCCAGGTACACAAATCCTTGAAAGTTGCCATCCAGGTTGACAGGGTTGTTAAGAAGGCATACAGTGTTTTAGCTTTTATTAGCAGAGGGATCGAGTTCCGGAACCATGAGGTTATGCTACAGCTGTACCAAACTCTGGTGCGGCCACACTTGGAGTATTGTGTACAGTTCTGGTCACCGTTTTATAAGAAAGATGCGGAAGCTTTGGAAACGGTGCAGAGGAGATTTACTAGGATGTTGCCTGGTATGGAGGGAAGGTCTTACGAGGAAAGGCTGAGGGACTCGAGGTTGTTTTCGTTAGAGAAGATGGTTGAGAGGTGACTTAATAGAGACATATAAGATAATCAAGAGGGTTGGATAGGGTGGACAGGGAGAGCCTTTTTCAAAGATGGTGACGGCAAGCACAGGGGGCATAGTTTTAAATTGAGGGGTGATAGATATAGGACAGATGTCAGAGGTAATTTCTTTATTCAGAGAATAGTAAGGATATGGAATGCTTTGCTTGCAACGGTAGTAGATTTGCCAACTTTAAGTACATTTAAGTTGTCATTGGACAAGCATATGGATGTACATGGCATAGTGTAGGTTAGATGGACTTAAGATTGGTATGACAGGTTGGCACAACATCGAAGGCTGAAGGGCCTGTACTGCGCTGTAATGTTCTATGTTCACCCCCACCCCCATTCACCCATTGTACACCTTGCTACCTTCCCACACCCTCCTCTCTGACGCATCACCTCCATCCCCACCCCCAATCACCTACTGTACTCTATGCTACTTTCTCCCCACCCCCAGCCCACTCTCATTTATCTTGCCACCCTACAGGATTCCAGCCTCTATTCCTGATGAAAGGAATATGCCTGAAACGTCAATTTTCCTGCTCCTTGGATGCTGCCTGACCAGCTATGCTTTTCCAGCACCACTAATCCAGACCATTAATGGGGATTGTTAGTGCTAACAATAGATAGCTAACTATGTAATAATAAGTAGGCAAAAGTGAGGACTGCAGATGCTGGAAACCAGAGTCTAGATTTTGCCCAAAACCTTGATTTTCCTGCTCCTCGGATGCTGCCTGACCTGCTGGGCTTTTCCAGCACCACTCTAATCTATGTGATAATAAGGCCTGGTGTGCGGAGGTTGGAGTGAGGATATGGGAGAGCTCAAGTTATTGAACTCGATATGGAGTACAGAAGGCCACACAGTCCCCAGGCAGAAAATGAGTTGCTATTCTTCCAGCTTGCACAAAGCTTCACTGGAGCAGTGCAGCGAGCCGCGATAGAGATGTTGGCCAGGAAACAGAGTAGTATGTTGAAGTGGTAGAAAACTGAAATTTCAGGATTTTTTTTGGCGAATAGAACACAAGTGTTCTGTGAAGCAGTCACCCAATCAATGCTTTGTTTCCCCAAGGTAGAGGGGGTCATATTGTGAGCAGCGAATGCAATAGACTAGATTGTGTGAAGTGCAGGTAAAGCCCTGCTTCACTTGGAAGATATGTTTGGGCCTTTGGATATGGACAGATGCTACACCTTCTGTGATTGTAGGGGAAGGTACAGTGGGTCTCTAGGGAAGTGTTGGGAATGAAGGAGGAGTTGTCTAGGGTGTCCTGGTAGGAACAGTCCCTGCATAAGTCCCAAGGGAAGGGAGGGAGATACACGTCCGGTGATTATATCTTGCTGGAAATGGCAGCTAATAATCTCTGGATGTGGATGCTTATGGGATTGAACGGAAGGACAAGGAGGACCAGAGAACAGATGTCGGTGCCAAGCATTTATCTTAATTGAAGATCAAACTAACCTGCACACCCCTCAATTTACTGCCGTCCATGGGCTTGTTCAGCAGTCGCTTAAATGTCCCTAATGTCTCTGACTCTACTACCACTGCTGGCAGTGCATTCCATGCACCCACCACTCTGCGTAAAGAACCTACTTCTGACATCTCTCCTATACCTTCCTCCAATAACCTTAAAATTGTGACCAGCATGACAGCCATTTCTGCCTGGGGCTATTTACTCTATGTAAACTCTATGCCTCTCACTATCTTGTATACTTTTATCAAGTCACCTCTCTTCCTTCCACCCTCCAGTGTAAAAAGGCCGAGCTCACTCAACCTCTCTTGGTACGACAAGCCCGCCAAACCAGGCAGCATCCTGCTAAATCTCCTCTGCACCTTCTTTAAGGCATCTACATCCTTCCTATAATGAGGCAACCAGAATTGAACACAATATTCCAAGTGTAGTCTAACCAGGGTTTTATAGAGCTGCAGCAAAACCTCATTGCTCTTAAATTCTACTCCCTCCGTTAGTGAAAGCCAGAACATCATACACCTTCTTAACAACCCTATCAACTTGAGTGGCAACTTTGAGGGATCGATGTACGTGGACCCCAAGATCCCGCTGTTCCTCCACACTGTCAAGAATCAGGTCTTTAATCCAGTATTCAGCATTCAAATTCAACCTTCCAAAATGAATCATTTCACATTTACCCAGGTTGAACTCCAGCTGCCACTTCTCAGCCCAGCTCTGCACCCTGTCAATATCTTGCTGTAGCCTGCAACAGCCCTTGACACTATCTATAACACCACCAATATTTGTATCATGTGCAAACTTACTAACGCACCCTTCCACTTCTTCATCCAAATCGTTTATAAAACCTACAAAGAGCAGAGGCCCAAAAACAGATCCAGGCAGTACTTTCCATCTACTACCACTCACTGTCTTCTTTCGGCCAGCCAATTCTATATCACACAGTCAAATTTCCCTTTATCCCATACCTCCTAACTTTGTGAATGAACCTACTGTGGAGAACCTTATCAAATGCCTTACTGAAAACGTAAACAGCACAACCACTGCTCAATCTTCGTCAACTTGTCTCATCACGTTCTCGAACAACTCAATAAGGCTTGTGAGGCATGACCTACCCTCACAAATTCATAAGACTGACTGCTCTGTAACTCCGAGATTTCCCTATTCCCTTTCTTGAACAGAGGAACATTTGCCTCCCTCCAATCATCCAGTGAGGATGCAAAGATCATTGCCAGAGGTGCAGCAATCTCATTCCCTCGCTTTCCATAGTTACCTTGGATATATCTGGTCTGGCCCTGGGGACTTGTCTATTTCTATGCTTCCCAGAATTTCTAGTACATTCTCTTTCTTAATATCAATCTGTTCAAGAGTATTAACCTGGTCAACAGTGTTCTCACTAATCACAAGGTTCTTCTCTCTAGTGAATACGGAAGCGAAAACCTCATTTATGGCCTCCCCTACCTCTTCAGGCTCCAGGCACAAGTTCCCTCCGCTATCCCTGATCAGCTCTACCCTCTTTCTGGTCATTCTCTTATTTCTCAAATAAGTGTAGAATGCCTTTGGGTATTCCCTAATCCTTCCTGCCAAGATTTTTTCGTGTCCCCTCCTAGCTCTCTTCAGTCCATTTCTTTCCTAGCTACCCTCTAACGCTGTGCCAGATCCTTGCTTCCTCAACCTTAATTAAGCTTCCTTTTTCCTCTTGACAAGAAGTTTAATGATGACCATGAATCCATTGTCAATTGTCTGAAAAACCCATTGAGTTCACTAGATAGGGTGGACGGTGAGAGCCTTTTTCCTCAGATGGTGATGGCTAGCACGATGGGTCATAGCTTTAAGTTGAGGGGTGATAGATATAGGACAGATGTCAGAGGAAGTTGGAACACGTTGCCTGCAACAGTAGTAGACATGCCAACTTTTAAGGGCATTTAAATGGTCATTGGATAAACACATGGATGAAAATGGAATAGAGTAGGATAGACAAGCTTCAGATTGATGCACTGACTTGTGGAACCATCAAGAGTTGAAGGACTTATACTGAGATGTAATGTTCTACGTTCCAAGTTAAAAATCACACAACAGCAGGTTACAGTCCAACGGGTTTAACTGGAAGCACTAGTTTTCGGAGCGCTGCTCCTTCATAGAACATAGATAGAACATAGAACAATACAGCACAGAACAGGCCCTTCGGCCCACCATGTTGTGCCGAACATTTGTCCTAGCTTAAGCACCCAGCCATGTACCTATCCAATTGCCGCTTAAAGGTCACCAAAGATTCTGACTCTACCACTCCCACAGGCAGCGCATTCCATGCCCCCACCACTCTCTGGGTAAAGAACCCACCCCTGACATCTCCCCTATACCTTCCACCCTTCACCTTAAATTTATGTCCCCTTGTAACACTCTGTTGTACCCGGGGAAAAAGTTTCTGACTGTCTACTCTATCTATTCCTCTGATCATCTTATAAACCTCTACCAAGTCACCCCTCATCCTTCGCCGTTCCAATGAGAAAAGGCCTAGCACTCTCAACCTATCCTCGTACGACCTATTCTCCATTCCAGGCAACATCCTGGTAAATCTTCTCTGCACCCTCTCCAAAGCTTCCACATCTTTCCTAAAGTGAGGCAACCATAACTGCACACAGTTCATCATGTGGTTGTGTTCTATAACGTCCTTTAGGGAAGGAAACGGTCAGCCTTGACTGGTCTAGCCTATATATGACTCCAGACCCGCAACAATGTGGTTGAGTGTTAACTGCCCTCTGGCTAATTAGAGATGGCCACATATGACTGTGTGTGGAGTTTGCACATTCTCCACGTGTCTGTGTGGGTTTCGCCCAGGTGCTCCAGTTTCCTCCCACAGTCCAAAAATGTGCAGATTAGGTGAACTGGCCATACTAAATTGCCAATAGTGTTCAGGGTGTGTAGGCTAGGTGCATTAGTCAGGGGAAATGTAGAATAATAGAGTAAGGGAATGGTTCTGGGTGGGATACTCTTCGGAGGTTGGTGTGGACTTGTTGGGCCAAATGGCCTGTTTCCACATTGTAGGGATTCTATGAAATGCTAATCTAGCCAACGATGCCCTCATCCCATGAATGAATAAAAAAAAGTTTCTGTACTCTTTCAAAAGCCTTCATATCCTTCTGGTGACCAAAACACCATACAATATTCCAAATGAGGCCTACCTAAAGTTCTGTACAGCTGCAACATGACTTGAATTTTTATAGTCTTTGCCACAACCATTCCCATGTGTTCTACAGCACAGAAAAAAGGCCCTTTGGCCCATCAAATCTTTGCCATTCAAAAGCAATGGCATAACAATTCTAATCCCATTTTCCAGTACTTGGCTACAGCCTTGTATGCTTGGCATGAGAAGTACAATCTAAATGCTTCTTCAACGTGATGAGGGTTTCAGACGCTATGGATGGCTAGTTTCAGATCCCCATCACCCTCTGGGCGAAAATGTTTTTCTCACACCCCCTCTGAATATTCTATTCCTTACCTTAAATATTTGCCTCAGTCACTGAACACCTCGTAGGGAAATGTTCCTTCTATTCCAAGGAAAAGAACTCCAGTTTATCCTATCTTTCTTTATAGGTAAATCTCCTCTGCACCATCTCCACTGCTGTCACAACCCTCCTGTACCGTGAATTCCAGAAATGGGCACTATACATCAGTTGTGGACCATTCAATTTATTTTTATATGTACACAGTTCCAGCAACAATTTCCTGCTCTTACATTCTATGCCTCAGATAATAAAGGCACCTTTCCCTCATATCTTCTGAACCACTTTATCTATCTGTTCTGCTACCTTAAGGGACTGGTGGACATGAATATCAAAGTCCTGCTAATCGATAAGGTTCCCCACAGTAGGCTATTGTACAAAATGTGGAGGAATGGGACTGTGGGAGATACAGCAGTTTGGATCAGTAATTGGCTTGCTAAAAGAAGATAGAGGGTGGTGGTTGATGGGAAATGTTCATCCTGGAGTCCAGTTACCAGTGGTGTACCGCAAGGGTCGGTGTTGGGTCCACTGCTGTTCGTCATTTTTATAAACGACCTGGATGAGGGCGTAGAAGGGTGGGTTAGTAAATTTGCAGATGACACAAAGGTCGGTGGAGTTGTGGATAGTGATGAAGGATGTTGTAGGTTACAGAGAGACATAGATAAGCTGCAGAGCTGGACTGAGAGTTGGCAAATGGAGTTTAATGCGGACAAGTGTGAGGTGATTCACTTTAGTCGGAGTAACCGAGATGCAAAGTACTGGGCTAATGCTAAGGTTCTTGGTAGTGTAGATGAGCAGAGAGATCTGGGTGTCCAGGTACACAGATCCTTGAAAGTTGCTACCCAGGTTGACAAGGTTGTTGAGAAGGCATAAAGTGTTCTAGCTTTTATTAATAGAGGGTTTGAGTTCCAGAACAATGAGGTTATGCTACAGCTGTACAAAACTCTGGTGTGGCCGCACTTGGAGTACTGTATACAGTTCTGGTCACAGTATTATAAGAAGGATGTGGAAGCTTTGGAAAGGGTGCAGAGGAGATTTACTGGGATGTTGCCTGGTATGGAGGGAAGGTCTTACGAGGAAAGGCTGAGGGACTTGAGGCTGTTTTCATTAGAGAGAAGAAGGTTGAGAGGTGACTTAATAGAGACATAGAAGATAATCAGTGGGTTAGATAGGGTGGACAGGGAGAGCCTTTTTCCAAGTATGGTGACGGCGAGCATGAGGGGGCATAGCTTTAAATTGAGGGGTGCAGTCCATGTGCTGTAGATAGACCCACATAGGACAGATGTCAGAGGTAGTTTCTTTCCTCAGAGAGTAGTAAGGGTATGGAATGCTTTGCCTGCAACGGTAGTAGATTCGCCAACTTTAAGTACATTTAAGTCATCATTGGACAAGCATATGGATGTACATGGAATAGTGTAGGTTAGATGGGCTTCAGATTGGTATGACAGGTGGGCGCAACATCGAGGGCCGAAGGGCCTGTACTGCGCGGTAATGTTGTATGTTCTACGTTCCTCAGTGCTTTCTAGGTTTCTACCGTTCATCCCTTGCCTTGCTTGTCCTGCTCAAGTGCATCATCTCACACTGAATTCCATTTGTCACTGATCAGCCCATATACAACCTCCTTTTTGTTATTCATTCATGGGATGTGGGCGTCACTGGCTGACCAGCAATTATTGGCCATCTCGAGTTGCCCTTGAGAAGGTGGGGGTGAGCTGCCTTAGATTAGATTAGATTGCCTACAGTGTGGAAACAGGCCCTTCGGCCCACCAAGTCCACACCAATCCTATGAAGAATAATCCACCCCCAATCACTAATGCATTTAACTCTATGCGCAACTTAGCATGGCCAATTCACTTGACCTGCACATCTTTTGGATTGAGAGGGGAAACCGGAGCCCTTGCAGGAAACCCACGCAGACACAGGGAGAACGTGCAAACTCCACACAGTCAGTCACAGAAGGTTGGAATCAAACCTGGGCCCTTGTGCTGTGAGGCAGCAATGCTAATCACTGAGCCACCGTGCCACCCCTTCTTGAACTGCTGCAGTCCATGTGCTGTAGATAGACCCACATCATCATTAGGGAGAGAATGTCAGGAGCCTGACCCAGTGACATTGAAGGAACAGTGATTTATTTCCAGTCAGGATGATGAGTGGCTTGGAAGGGAACTTGCAAGTTGTGGTAATCCTGCCCTTCTCCTTCTAGATGGCAGTGGTCATGAGTTTGGAAGATGATTTGAGAGGATCTTTAGTATTTTTCTGCAATACATCTTGTAAATAGCACACACCACTACAACTGAACGTCAGTGTTAGAGTGAGTGGATGTGGTGCCAACCAAGCAGGCTGCTTTGTCTTGGGTGGTGTCTAGCCTCTTAAATGTTGTTGGTGCTGCACCCTTCCAGGCAATTGGGGTGTATTCCATCACACGTCTGACTTAAGTAGATGGCAGATAGTGGTTAGGCCACTTTTGGAATACCGCATTCAATTCTGGTTTCCCTGCTATAGGAAGTTGTGAAAGGGTTCAAAAAAGATATCCAAGGATGTTGCCAGGGTTGGAGGTTTTTAACTTTAAAAATCACACAATCACCAACTAAAGTTGTTTAATATATCATTACAACTCCATGACACTGTAACCCTTTTACTACAAATTCTGTGTCGTATGGTCATGTTCTACAACCACTTGAAGAGGCAGCACCTCGAAAGCTAGCACTTCCAAATAAACCTGTTGGTCTATAACCTGGTGTTGTGTGATTTTAACTTATCTAATTTAACAGACCTTATCAAAAGCCTTCCTGAACTCTAAGGAGACTACATTGATTGCATTGCCCTCATCTATATACCTGGTCACCTATTTGAAAAATTCAATCAAGTTGGTCAGACATTACTTCCCCTTAATAAAATAATGTTGACTGTTCTTGATTAATCCCTGCCTCTCCTAGAAATGTTTAACAGGTGAGGCTCAATAGTACCATGGTTAGAAAGCCAGCACAGCAATCAGCATCTTTACAATAAAAACCTAGGTTATGACTGAACTCACTCAAGTGGTTGTAATCATCCAGGCTGAAGTTCCACATCTTGGTGGCTGTATCTGCAATCACAGAATGAGAACAGAGGTGAGATGCAGTATTTGTTTGATTATACATCATTACCCAACTGATAAAACCAATAGTAATGGCATCAACCCTGCAGTCAGGATAAAATAGGGATGTGAAGTGGAAACAAAAACTGGAAGACACGTATTGCACCAAAAAGAGTAAATATCAATTATTATTCCTGTGGATACCTTTCTTCCTAATCTGGTCACTGGCTACATAGGGACCTGGTCACAACAGAACTGTCAAGAGAACTGCTAAGTATTTCCAGTCTAATTGATTTTTAGATAATTAAGCACACAAGACTACACAGGAATCACAGATGATTACATCAGCTTTCGCGGATCACATTCTTCAGGCCATACATCCACATTAATAAAACTTTTGGAGTTCTTCTACACAAATTATAGCTATCCAGAGATGACTACATAAGTGCAGACATCACCTCTTCTGCTTTAATACTGAGATGTAGGAGGTCAGCAGGGTAATGGAATCAGTTTTGGATTAATACAGGGCCATGGGGACAGAGCGGGACAGTGTGATCAGCTATGGATTGATACAGAGTTTTGTAGAGACAGTAGGATTCTGGGATTAGTATTTTTGATTAATACTCTACCATGGGGAGGTCAGGGCAGTTTGGAATTCATAGAGGGCTATGGGGAGAGACAGGAACAGTGGGATTAATTTGTTAATTGATGTAAGACAACGATGAGGTAGCAGGGCAATGGTCTTGTATGGGATGGATCTAGAGTTATACAGAAATACTGAGACAGTGGGTCAAAATCAGAAATTGCTGGCAAAGCTCAGCAGGTCTGGGTGCATCCATGAAAAGAAATCAGAAATCTGCCAGACCTGTTGAGCTTTTCTAGCAATTTCTGTTTTTATTTCCGATTTACAGCATCCACAGTTCTTTCGTTTTTAAGTGGGACAGTGGGGATGGTTCGGGAACTGGTTTTGGGCTATGAGGAGACATTGGGGTGATGGGATTAGTTTTATAATTGATGCAGGGTTATGGAGAAGTGAGATTGGTTTCGGATTAATACAATGCTATGAGAGAGAGGCTGTGGGATTAGTTTGAGATTGCATAATGTCTCCTAGGTTTTTACTGTAGCAAACTGTTGTTTTGGAAATAAGGTGAAAAGAATTAGCAAGAAGTTAGACCATAGGAGTATGATTAAAGTTTGAAAGGTTTTCATTTAATTTCCCTCTCTTTCAGATCTCCCTAACTCCCCCTCTCCCTCTCCCTCTCTCTCTCCTCTCCCCCCCCCCCCCCCCCCCCCATCTCCCTATCCCCCCTCACAATGGTTCTTCTGCACTTTCCTGTCTCTCCAGCCATCTTTCTTCTAACTGACCTCTCTTTCTCTTTGTGCTATACAATATAAGATTGAAATCTTACCAAAATTTCTACTTGGGATTGTTCTGAACATTGAAACAAGCTCTGCATTATATCCAATTTCCACACGAAATCGATCCTTAGAGTACTTCACACAGCTGCCTCTGTAATTATTGCTCCAGTTTCCGACTGAGGTTTCAGCTGAACTGAAATGGCTTTTCCCTGACTGAAAATGGGCATTGCCAGAAATAGATTGCCCCAAGTTTGTCCCAGCCCAAGCCTCCTGCTCCAAACTGTTAGATGCCAGCATATTCCTTTCCTCAGTTGTACATGATGGATTGCTTTTGGTCGTGGAGTCAGGTTGTGCTACCAGAAGAGTGAACTTAGTCTCCTCATTCTCCATATTGAGGGAGGCTTGAGGAACAGTGTCGATAATGCCAGCCCTTTGCTGTCCAGTGCATTCAGGTGATGCCATCTTTGCTGTAGAATCGCTCTGCTGTATCTGTCCAAGGTGACGGTGAGTTGGGGTGTACTGCAATCCATTCCGGTTACCGGATGGAAAGGCAGAGCTCTGTTGTGATAGTGCTTGCTGCTGCTGCTGCTGCGACGCTAACCTCTCTGCTCGCCTAGCCAGTGCCTTCAACCGATTTGCTTCAATCTGTCGTTTCTGATCTTCAGTCAGAGCCACTGACATTTTCCTTTATTGCTTCAAACTGTGCCAGTGTCAGCAATATCCAGTCGAGATTTTAAACTACAATCAAAGGTATGCAATCAATAATTAATTTTTAAAATGCAACAAGTCTGGAAATGTAGAAGCTGAAGAACAGATCACATTCTTAACCCCCATTCCAGGTTGTTGTATTGAACCTTCACTGGAAGAACAACATCTGAAACTGAGAAACAAAGGCTGGTATTCGTCACTGCAAATACAAACTCTAACCTAATATGAGCAAACAGATATTGAAACGTACAACAAGAAACAGAGGAACTCTCCCTGAACACTCACATCTCCATCAACACCGCCTCCAAACTCCGACATCATTCAGCGTACAATACCCCGAAAATCGAGGCCGAGGCTTCAGAACCCAACAGGCCAGGATCCAAGGCGCTGATTGGTACAACATCAACCAATCATCAACCGGACAACAGGCATGTGATAAGACGCGAGACGGCGATTTAAACAGAAAACTTCAACTGCCACTGCGGTTCAATAGAACATCACAGCGTATGTATTATTCTATACTATACAATAATATCATTATTACAGGCTACATCATTTAATGTTTAAGTTCATCAAGATCTGGGTAATATCCAGGTTTGGGCTGACAAATGGCAACTAACATTCACATCACACAAATGCCAGATGATGACCATTCCAATAAGAGAAAATCTAACCACCACTGAATACCCACTATTAAAATCCTGGGAGTCATGTTTTGGAGGCACCGGTGTTAGACTGGGGTGTACAAAGTTAAACTCACACAACATCAGGTCATTGTCCAACAGGTTAATTTGGAAGCACTAGCTTTAGGAGCGCTGCTCCTTCATCAGGTGGTTGGTCTGGGAGCAATCGTTGATCAGAAACTCAAGTGGACTCACGACAAGATGGCAGCAGAGTAGGATGCTCCAGCTGGAGTTCATCCGCTCCACCTGCTCTTTTCTTTCTTCTCTTATTCCTCCTAGTGCTTTTTGTTGCCTTCTTCCTTTTTTTCCCTTTGACTCCAGCCTCCGGCAATGATGCCTGGCCTCCGGTGATGATTCCTGGTCTCTGGTGAGCAATGATTCCTGGACTCTGGTGACAACTTCCAGTCTGGCACTGCAGCCTCCCATAGCGGCCTCCTGGTGTAGTGTGGCGGCCTCCTACAGTGGCGTCCCAGCATGGCATGGCAACCTCCTAGCCTGGCACAGCGGCTTCCTTCTGTCAGGGCCTCCTGACATGGCATGATAACTTCCTGGTCTGGCAAGGTGGCCGCCTCCTGTAGCGGCCTTCCGATGTGGCGTGGCGACCTTCTAGCCTGGCACAACAGCCTTCTCCCATAGGAGCCTCCCGGTATGGTGTGCTGACCTCTTGGCCTCGTGCAGTGGCCTCTCACAGCAACCTCTCAGCATGGCGTTGCGACTGTCCACCCTCCTGCAGTGGACTCCTTCTATTGGGGCCACCCGGCCTGGTGCAGCAGCTCCCAGTGTGGTGTGTTGTAGGCATGGTGTGGAGCCAGGGCCCGGTGCAGACTAGGTGTCAGCATGGTCTGCTGTACTGAACTTTTATTTCTGCAATGCTGGGCCAACTATTTCTGTATTGCCTAAAATCTTGTCACTAAAGAAACTTTTGTATCTAACTCAGTGCTGCCAATTGGCAATGTATAAACTTTTCACTATATTCGTGGAGTATATCATAGAGTCATAGAGATGTTCAGCATGAGAACAGACCCTTTCGTCCAACTTGTCCATGCTGACCAGATATCCCAATCCAGTCTAGTCCCACCTGCTAGCACCCGGCCCATATCCCTCCAAACCCTTCCTATTTTTTATACCCATCCAGATTTTTGCAAGGTTTGTAGCTCAGGTTGAGGTTTAGGGTGTAGGTTTGCTCGCTGAGCTGTAGGTTTGATGTCCAGACGTTTCATTACCTGGCTAGGTAACATCATCAGTGGCGACCTCCAAGTGAAGCGAAGCTGTTGTCTCCTGCTTTCTATTTATATCTTTCTCCTGGATGGGGTTCCTGGGGTTTGTGGTGATGTCATTTCCTGTTTGTTTTCTGAGGGGTTGATAGATGGCATCTAGATCTATGTGTTTGTTTATTGCGTTGTGGCTGGAGTGCCAGGCCTCTCGGAATTCTCTGGCATGTCTTTGCTTAGCCTGTCCCAGGATAGCTGTGTTGTCCCAGTCGAAATGGTGGGTTTTTTTCATCCGTGTGTAGTGCTATGAGGGAGAGAGGGTTGTGTCTTTATGTGGCTTGCTGGTGTTCGTGTATCCTGATGGCTAACTTTCTTCCAGTTTGTCCTACGTAGTGTTTGTGGCAGTCCTTGCATGGAATTTTGTAGATGACGCTGATTGGAGGGACAGGCTAAGCAAGGACTGCCACAAACACTATGTAGGACAAACAGGAAGAAAGTTAGCCACCAGGATTAGAGGAGTCAGAAGTTCCTTACTCCTGAGACCCACCGGGAACCCTTGGTAAATCTAAAGGTGGGACCGAAAGGGGAGGAGACAGTATTTTTGGTAGATATGGGAGCGGCCCAGTCATCCCTAAGTTTTAGACCTACTGGCATTAAATTAACTAACCAAAGAATCAGGGTTTTTGGAGTAAAAAAAATGAAGAATTTTTAGTACCCATTTTTGAGCCAACTTTAATTAAGGGAAGTAGTGAAGAAATAACAGGACGGTTCTTATATATCCCTGACCTCGGGAGCAATTTACTGGGTAGAGATTTGATTATTAAATTAGGCCTAAAAGTAGAGGTAGAAAATCGTAATGTGACTGTAAAAATGACCATGTTAACACCGAGTGATGAAAAACAAATCTATCCTGATGTATGGGCAAAAGATGGTAATCCAGGTCGGTTAAATATTGATCCGATAAGGATTACGCTAAAACAAGAAAATAAGATAGTTCATGTAAAACAATACCCGATATCCCTAAACGGCCGCAGATGTCCGCAAACCAGATGGAACCTATCGATCAGTGCAGGATCTTAGAGCAGTAAATCAATTGGTTCAAACACGGCACCCGGTGGTACCCAATCCATATACTTTGTTAGGTAAAATACCATGTGACCATCGCTGGTTTAGTGTGATAGATTTAAAAGATGCATTCTGGGCTTTTCCTCTAGCCACAGAAAGCCGTGACATGTTTGCTTTTGAATGGGAGGATCCATACACGGGTAGAAAAAAGCAGTTCCGCTGGACGGTACTTCCCCAGGGATTCACGGAATCACCTAATTTGTTTGGGCAAGTACTAGGGAAACAGGGTCTAAAGGTATCTAAGAATAAGTTACAATATGTAGAAAAAGAGGTAAAATACTTCGGACACCTCATCAGTGAAGGCACTAGGTGCATTAACCCCTAAAGGATTAAAGGAATAACAGAACTACCCCTACCGACTACCAAAAGAGAGTTACAGAAGTTCTTGGGGCTAGTGGGCTATTGTAGATTATGAATAGAAGCGTACGCCCAGAAAATGAAGGGGTTATATTACAAATTGACAGAATCTGAACATGAAAAACTACAATGGACAGAAAAAGAAAACGAGGGATTACAGGAATTAAAACAAAGTTTGATACAAGCTCCTGTGTTAGCCCTCCCTTCCCATGAGAAACCCTTCCACCTTTTTGTGATAGTAAATAATGGAGCAGCAGTAGGAGTGCTAACCCAGAAAACAGGAGGAAAGAAACAACCCATAGCCTTCCTGTACAAAATTTTAGACCCTGTCTTGAGAGGTTGGCCTGAGTGCATACAGGCGGTCGCGGCCACTGCCATTCTAGTAGAGAAGAGCCGCAAACTAACCTTCGGAGGAGCGCTAGTTGTTAGCACTCCCCATCAAGTCAGAACTGTGTTAAATCAAAAGGCAGGAAGATGGTTGACGGACTCAAGAATTCTAAAATATGAAGCTATCCTTATGGAGAGAGACAACCTGGTGTTAACAACAGACGCTTGTTTGAACTCAGCCACCTTCATGTGGAAGGGAGAACCCCTAGACACGCGAGAAGTAGAACATGACTGTTTGGATATTATCGAGTATCAGGCTAGAACAAGAGCAGAATTAAAGGATATTCGCCTACATGAAGGAGGTAGGCTGTTTATAGACGGGTTGTCAAGAGTAGTACAAGGAAGAAGACATAATGGATATGCAGTAATAGACGGTAGTGAAAATCGCACAATTGAGGCTGACCGGTTACCTAGTACATGGTCAACCCAAACTTGCGAATTATATGACTTAAACCAGGCCTTAAAGTGATTAGAAAATCGGGATGGCCCTGGAGTATATTCAAAGGAGATTCACAAGAATGGCCCCAGGAATGAAAAGCTTAGCATATGAGGAGTGTTTGAGGACTCTGGGTTTCTACTCAATGGACTTTAGAGGGATGAGGTGGGATCTAATAGAAACATACAGAATACTGAATGGCCTAGACAGAGTAGATGTTGGAAAGATGTTTCCATTGGTAGGATAAACTAGGACCTGAGGGCTTAGCCTTAGAGTAAAGGGAAATCCTTTTAGAATGGTAGTAAGGAGAAATTTCTTCAGCCAGAGAGTGGTGAATCTGTGGAATTCATTGGTACAGAAGGCTATGGAGGCAAGGTCATTGAATATATTCAAAACTGAGTTAGACAGGTTCTTGAATATCAAGGGGACCAAGGGCTACAGGGAGAAAACGGGAGAATGGGATTGAGAAACTTATCAACCATGATCGAATGGCAGAGCAGACCTGATGGGCTGAATGGCCTAATTTCTGCTCCTATGTCTTGTGGTCTTATTGTCCTACATTGGTGGTTGAGAAGCTACTGAAGAGAATTCTTAGGGATAGGATTTTCATGCATTTGAAAAAGCATGGCCTAATTAGCGACAGGCAGTATAGGTTTGTGCAGGGCAGGTTATGGCTTACTAACTTGATTGAATTTTTCAAGGAGGTGAGAAAGATGATCAATAAGGGTAGAACAGTGGGTGTTTGCAGCAGAGAGTGGCGGGAGCTGGGCAGAAGTGAAGTTGGAGCGCAGAGGCTGTTGGGAAGGTGAGTGAGTGTTATTTAAGTACTTGCCTTGAAGCCAGTGGTCTTTTTGCAGCAGAGAGCAGTAGGAGCTGGGCGGAAATGAAGTCGGAGCGCAGAGGCTGTTGGGGAGGCAGGTGAGTGTTATTTAAGTAGAGGCAGACATGGTGGTACATGTCAGCACAAATGACGTCGGGAAGAAGAGGAGGGACATTCTACAGCGGGACTGCGGAGAACTCGGAAGAAGGCTGAAAAGCAGGACGTCCAGGGTGGTTTTCTCCGGTTTGCTTCCAGTTCCTCGGGCTGGAGAGGACAGGAACAGGGAGATAATGGACTTGAATGTGTGGCTGGGGAACTGGTGCAGGAAGCAAGGAATTAAATTCATGGATCACTGGGTTATATTTAGCGGTAAGGATAAATTATACAAGAGGGATGGGTTGCACCTTAATAGGTGGGGGACCAGAATTCTGGCAGGTAGGTTGCCACTGCAACACAGCTGCGTTTAAACTAAGTAGCTTGGGGGAGAGGACAAACTGGAAGTTTAAGAAGGAAGTTAAAGGGAAAGTTAGAACAAGAGAAGTCAAGAAAGACAACGGAATCAATGGAGCAGAAAATTCAAAAAAGGATCATGCCGTAAGATCAAGTGAAATAGGGATTGATAGGAAGGGTGAGGGGAGTAACAAATTAAAAATATTAAATATGAATGCACGAAGCATAAGAAATAAGCTGGATGAGCTTGAGGCTCATTTGGAAATTGGCAGTTATGATGTTGTGGGGATTACTGAGACGTGGCTTCAAGTGGACAGGGCCTGGGAAATGAATATTCAAGGCTATACGTGCTATCGTAAGCACACACTGACTGGCAGAGGGGGTGGGTGGCCCTGTTGGTAAGGAATGATATTCAATCCCTTGAACAGGGGCACCTAGAATCAGGGGATGTAGAGTCAGTATGGATAGAGCTGAGAAATTCTAAGGGTAGAAAGACTCTAACAGGAGTTATCTACAGGCCCCCAAACAGTAGTCTGGATGTAGTGTGTAAGTTAAATAAGGAGCTGAAATTGGCCTGTTGCAAAGATATTACTACAGTTGTTATGGGGGATTTCAACATGCTGGTAGACTGGGAGAATCAGGATGGTACTGGACCCCAAGAAAGGGAGTTTGTGGACTGCCTCCGAGATGGATTCTTAGAACAGCTGGTGCTGGAGCCTACCAGGGAGAAAGCAATTCTGGATCTGGTGTTGTGCAACGAACCGGATTTGATCAGGGACCTCGAAGTAAGGGAGCCATTAGGAGGTAGTGACCACAATATAATAAGCTTTAATCTGCAGTTTGAAATGGAGAGGGTAGAATCGGAAGTGACAATATTTCAGTTGAATAAGGGGAACTATGGAGCTATGAGGGAGGAGTTGACCAATGATGGTACAATACCCTAGCAGGGATGGCAGTGGAACAACAATGGAAGGTATTTCTGGGTATAATACAGAATATTCAGGATCAGTTCATTCCAAAGAGGAAGAAAGATCCTAAGGGGAGGCAAGGGTGGCCGTGGCTGACGAGGGAAGCTAAGGACCATATAAAGACAAAAGGGAAAAAGTATAACATAGCAAAGATGAGTGGGAAATCGGAGGACTGGGAAGCTTTTAAAGAACAATAGAGGATAACTAATAAGGAAATACGTAAGGAAAAAATAAGGTACGAAGGTGAACTGGCCAAAAATATAAAGGAGGACAGTAAAGGCTTTTTTAGGTATGTGAAAAGAAAAAAAATGGTTAAGACTAAAATTGGGCCCTTAAAGACAGAAACGGGTGAATTTATTACGGGGAACAAAGAAATGACAGAAGAGTTGAATTGGTACTTTAGATCTGTCTTCACTGGGGAAGACAAGAGCAATCTCCCAGATGTAATAGTGGCTGAAGGACCTGAACTGAAGGGAATTTATATTAGGCAGGAAATGGTGTTGGAGAGACTGTTAGGTCTGATGGTTGATAAGTCCCTGGGACCTGATGGTCTGCATCCCAGGGTACTGAAGGAGGTGGCTCTTGAAATCATGGATGCATTGGTGATCATTTTCCAATGTTCTATACGTTCAGGATCAGTTCCTGCAGATTGGAGGGTGGTTAACGTTGTCCCACTTTTTAAGAAAGGAGGGAGAGAGAAAACAGAGAATTATAGACCAGTTAGTCTGACCTCAATGGGGGGAAAAATGCTGGAGTCAATTATAAAGGACGAAATTACGACACATCTGGATAGCAGTAACAGGATAGGTCAGAGGCAACATGGATTTATGAAGGGGAAATCATGCTTGACTAATCTTCTGGAATTTTTTGAGGATGTAACTCTGAAGATAAACAAGGGAGATCCAGTGGATGTAATTTACCTGTACCTTCAGAAAGCCTTTGATAAAGTCCTACCTAGGAGGTTAGTGAGCAAAATTAGGGTACATGGTATAAGGGGCAAAATACTGACATGGATTGAAAATTGGCTGGCTGACAGGAAACAAAGAGTAGTGATAAACCGGTCCCTTTCAGAATGACAGGTGGTGACCAGTGGGGTACTGCAGGGATCAGTGCTGGGACCGCAGCTTTTTACAATATATATTAATGACATAGAAGATGGTGTTAATAGTAATATTAGCATATTTGCTGGTGACATAAATCTGGGTGGCAGGGTGAAATGTGAGGAGGATTTTAGGAGATTACAGGGAGACCTGGACAGGCTAGGTGAGTGGATGGATGCATGGCAGATGCAGTTTAATGTGGATAAATGTGTAGTTATCCACTTAGGTGGCAAGAACAGGAAGGCAGATTACTACCTAAATGGAGTCAAGTTAGGTAAAGGGGTAGTACAAGGAGATCGAGGTGTTCTTGTACATCAATGAAAGCAAGCATGCAGGTACAGCAGGCAGTGAAGAAAGCTAATAGCATGCTGACCTTCATAACAAGAGGAATTGAGTATAGAAGCACAGAGGTCCTTCTGTAGCTGGACAGGGCCCTAGTGAGACCGCACCAGGAATATTGTGCGCAGTTTTGGTCTCCAAATTTGAGGAAAGACATTCTGGCTATTGAGGGAGTGCAGCATAGGTTCACAAGATCAATTCCTGGAATATCTTACGCTGAAAGATTGGAGCGACTGAGCTTGTATACCCTTGAGTTTAGAAGGCTGAGAGGGGATCTGATTGAGACATATAAGATTATTAAAGGATTGGACACACTGGAGGCAGGAAGCATGTTTCCGTTGATGGGTGAGTCCTGAACCAAAGGACACAGTTTAAAAATAAGGGGTAGGCCACTTAGAACAGAGTTGAGGAGAAACTCCTTCACCCAGAGAGTGGTGGGTGTATGGAATGCTCTGCCCCAGAAGGCTGTGGAGGCCAAGTCTCTGGATACTTTCAAGAAAGGGTTGGATAGAGCTCTTAAGGATAGTGGAATTAAGGGTTATGGGGATAAGGCAGGAACAGGATACTGATTGAGGATGATCAGCCATGATCATAATGAATGGTGGTGCTGGCTCGAAGGGCTGAATGGCCTAATCCTGCACCTATTGTCTATTGTTGTTTATATGGATTTTAGTAAGGCTTTTGAAAAGGCCTCATGGTAGGCTCAATCAGAAGATTAAGATGCATGGGAGCCACGGTGATTTGGTTTTGTGGATTCAGATTTAGCTTGCCCATAGTGGGCAGAGGGTAGTAGTGGAAGAGTGTTTTTCAGGCTGGAGGTCCGTGATTAGTGGTGTTCTGCAGGGATCTGTACTGCTGTTTGTGACATTTATAAATGACTTGGATGACAATGTAGATGAGTGGACTAGGATGGTTGTCAAAGGATACAATGGTAAATAAATCAGTTGCAGATATGGGCAGAGAATTCCGAACTCTGAGTCTATGACTCTAAATGGTTGATGGAGTTTATTTCAGATAAGTGTGAGGTCCTGCACTTTGAGAGATCAAATGTTAAGCAGAGGTATACAGGACCCTGAACAGCATTGATGACAGAGAGATTTTGGGATTCAAGTCCATAGCTCCCTGAAAGTGGTCATGCGTACGGCATGCTTGCCTTTACAGGAAAAGTGTAGAGGCTTTGGAGAGGGTGATGCTGCTAGACCTGCTGAGCTTTTCCAGCAATTTCTGCTTTTGTTTCTGATTTACAGCATCCACCATTTTTATTTTCAGTTTTTACTAGGATGCTGCCTGGATTAGAGGGTATGAGCTTTAAGGATAAACTAGATACTCTCTGGAGCGGTGGGGGCTGGGAGGTGATTTGATAGCAGTCTATAACATTATGGGATGCATAGGTAGAATTGATGATCAGAATCTTTTTCCCAGAGTTGAAATGTTTAAAACTAGGGGGTATGCATTTAAGGTAAGATGGGAAAGCTCAAAGGAGAGTGGTGCAAGTTTTTTACACAGACAGTGGTTGGAGTATGGAACACGTTGTCAGGGGTAGAGATGGAAGCAGATACAATTGGGGCATTTTAGGGACTTCTAGATAAGCACATGAATGTGCAAGGAATGGAGGGATATGGACCAAGGGCAGGCAAAAGGGATCAATTTAATTTGGGACCATGTTTGGCATAACATTGTGAGCCGAAGGGCCCATTCCTGTGCTGTACAGTTCAATGTTCTATGTCGGAGAGTCGATACTAAGGGAGTGCTGCACTGTGTTGGAGGGTCAATAGAGGAAGTGGTGCACTGTCAAACTATGGGACTGAAGGGGTGGATAAATGAACTATTGCACTGTATTATAGGCAGATATTCAAGTGGGCAGGAAGAAATTGGATCACCGTAGTGATAGAAAACAATACAATTAGCTTTGAGATCATCACTGCTTTTCCTTATTTGTCTTCTTTCTGGTATGGAACTGTGAGCTGAAGTAGAGAGTTAATAACACTTGTTTATTTTTAAAATGGAAAGAATAAACAAACTGATAGTTGTTTATTGGAACTGACCAGAAAAGTTCACTGCAGGTTAATTATTGATCAAAGAATGTTGCAGACATTTCTGCACTTGAGATATATTATGATTAAGGACTGGCAGCCACTTGGATGTTAATAGAAGCAATCCTAGGGAGACTGCTACTGGTCAGTCAAACAAAGAGAATGTTAGAAAAAGGAAGATATATAACAGATTGAACTGGTCTGGGCTGGGTTTTGGGCAGAAGGCAGTGTGGCTATGAAAGCTACTGGATGGAGTTTTGGTCACTCTTTAGTTCTCCTCCAGTTATTGAATTATTTGAAGTTCTGAGAAAAGGGCCAGTAGTCTGCAAAAGTTAATTGCATTGACTCGTAACTTTGGAATTCAAGCAGGATAAAGAGTGTTACATGCCTGTGAACAACTCATTTTCAAGGATTGCATGAAGGTTTAGCCACCATCATTCAAAACTGCTTAAATGAACTGGCCAGTTATAACAATTTGATTTTTCTTATTAATTTAACCCCTAACTGTGCCTGTCAGTCTGCCTATGTGTGTGAGTTGGGGCTATATTTAAAGATTGGGATTAAATCATAGATATATTAAATAGATTATCTTGTTTAACCTTGCTCCGTAAAAGTTCTAGTATTAATAATATTATTTTTTTCTGTTTAATCTATAAACTTGATATCTGATTCGTGGAGTCTGGGAAATTTTGAACATAAGAGCCAAACTAAGTGCAAGAGTAGGCTGCTTCACCAGAAAGTACAATAATGACTGATCTCACCTCTCTTAGTCTCAAATCCTTTGCTGCTCACTCTCCATTACCCTTAAATTCCTTAAATTTACGACCCAGAATCCTACACACTCTGTAGTTGTAAGTTCCACAAATTCCACATAACTCCTCCTCATTTCTGTTTTAAATCTATTACCCCATATTTTAAAACTGTGACCTCTGGTTCTAGATCGACAACGTGAGGAAATATCCTCTCTATGTCTCTGTTATATATCTCAATTAAATCTATTCCCATTCTTCTATAGTCTAGAGAGTTTAAGGTGAAACCACTCAAACTATATAAAAAAAGTCTTTTTCTCTGGAATTAATCCAGTTCAGAACCTCTTCTGAACTGCCTTCAATGCAATTACATTCTTCCTCAAATAAGGGGATCGAAACTGTATGCAATACTCCAGGTAGACGGGGAGTCGATGGCCTGGGGACATTCTCCATAGACTATTAATCCAGAGACCCAGGCAATGTTTTGGAGGCCCAGGTTCGAATCCTGACATAGCAGATGGTTGAATTTGAACTTAATTTAAAAATATGGAATTAAGAGTTTAATGATGACGACGAAATGGATGCCGGTTGTCAGAAAAACCCATCTAGTTCACTAATATCCTTTAGGGATGGAAACTGTCTTCTTTATCTGGTCTGGCTTACAGGTGACTGCAGAGCCACAGCAATGTGGGTGACTGTTAACTGTCCTCTGGACAACTAGGGATGGGCAATAAATGTTGGCGTAGCCTGTCACGTCCACATCCTGTTACTAAATTTTAAAAAGATGTTATCTCATTAATGCCTTGTAAAGTTGCGGCAGCAATTGACTATTTTTATACAATTACACAATTCCAGACAATTAAACAAGATGGAATTCCAGAAAATGAAACCTGACGGGACCAACACCCCACGATTCTACGGACTACCAAAAATCCATAAACCAGGAGCCCCCCTCAGACCCATAGTGTCATTAACCGGAACACCAATTTACAGATTGGCCAAAGACTGAAATACCTAGTAGAAGAGTCACAGCACTCCATCCACTCCACATTACCAATGAAAACATCATGAAGCTAATGGACCTGTGCCTCACCACCCACTTCACCTTCAACAACATAATCTACAAACAAAACAACAGCACACCCATTGGATTTCCACTATCAGGATTCATAGCAGAAGCGGTAATGCAAAGACTAGAACAAACAGCCCTACCAACCACCAAACCACAAATTTGGGTCCGCTACATAGATGACACCTTTGTCATCACAAAACGAAACAAGATAGAAGAGACATTTAACATCATCAACAATACCCTCACAGGCATAAAGTTCACCAAGGAGGAAGAAACCGACAACAAACTCGCATTCCTGGACGTCACAGTCGAAAGAAAGGACAACGGAGAACCACAAACCTGCGTATACAGAAAACTGACAAACACTGACCAAATACTTAACTACACCAGCAACCATCCCAACACACACAAACGAAGCTGTATCAGAACACTATTCCAACGAGCCACCACACACTGCAGCACAGACGAACTTCGGAAAACAGAGGAGAACCACCTATACAATGTATTCAAGAAGAACGGATACTCAAAAAATACAGTCTGCAGATTCCTCAAGAACAAACCACGACAAGCCGACCAAACACAGCCAGAAACCTTAACCACCTTACCATACATCAGAGAAGTTTCAGAAATGACAGCCAGACTATAAGACCCCTTGGAATCCTACACAAACCCACCAATACTATCAAACAAAAACTAGCAAACTTAAAAGACCCAGTACATCCCATGGACAAAACCAACGTCATCTACAAAATTCCTTGCAAGGACTGCCAGAAACACTACGTAGGACAAACAGGAAGAAAGTTAGCCACCAGGATACATGAACACCAGCTAGCCACAAAAAGACACAACCCTCTTTCCCTCGTAGCCCTACACATGGATGAAAAAAACCCACCATTTTGACTGGGACAACACATCTATCCTGGGACAGGCTAAGCAAAGACATGCCAGAGAATTCCGAGAGGCCTGGCACTCCAACCACAACGCCATAAACAAACACATAGATCTAGATGCCATCTATCAACCCCTCAGAAAACAAACAGGAAATGACATCACCACAAACTCCAGGAACCCCATCCAGGACAAACATATAAATAGAAAGCACGGTGGGTGGCACGTGGCACAGTGGTTAGCACTGCTGCCTCACCGCGCCAGAGACCCGGGTTCAACTCCCGCCTCAGGGGACTGACTGTGTGGAGTTTGCATGTTCTCCCCGTGTCTGCGTGGGTTTCCTCCGGGTGCTCCGGTTTCCTCCCACCATCCAAAGATGTGCAGGGTCAGGTGAAGTGGCCATACTAAATTGCCCGTAGTGTTAGGTAAGGGGTAAATGTAGGGGTATGGGTGGGTTTCGCTTCGGCGGGTCGGTGTGGACTTGTTGAGCCGAAGACCCTGTTTCCACACTGTAATCTAATCTAATCTAAAGCAGGAGACAACAGCTTCACTTCACTTGGAGGTCGCCACTGATGATGTTACCTAGCCGGGTAATGAAACGTCTGGATATCAAACCTACAGCTCAGCGAGCAAACGTACACCCTATATTTTTATACTCTATTCCTTTAGCAATAAATGCCAAAATTTCATTTGCCTTCCTTATACCTGCTATACCTGCATACTAGTTTTCTGTGATTCATGCATAAGTACAGGCAGATACCTCTGCACTTGGCCACATTAAACTTCATTTGCTTGGCTCATTCACCTAACCTATCCATATCCATTTGTAAATTTCTTATTTCTTCATTGCAATTTATTTTTCTACCTATGTTAGTGTCATTGTAGATTTATAGAACATTGGAATTATACAGAAGAAGCTTTCCAGCCCCATAAAGTCTCTACCACCAAAAATATACTAAATCCACACTAATTCTATTTTTCATCAGTAGTCATATAGTCTTGAATGTTATGTCACTGCAGGTGCTCATCCCCACCTCACTACCCTGCCTCCCCCATCCCCTTTATCTGCAGCTCCCCTTTACACCCATCCCCAGTCCTAAAGAAGGGTTACGCCCAAAATGTCGACTTCTCCACCTCTTGATGCTGCCTGGCTTGTTGTGCTGAATGGTAGAGCACATGCTATGGGCCAGATGGTCTACTCCCCATTCTATTTCTTACATTCTTGTAAATAGAGAAGGCAGGTTTCTTAAAATATATTCAGGAGAACTTTTTTATGTCAACATGTAGAAGGTTCATGAAAGAAAGATGCATTACTGGACCTAATTCTCAGGAAGAAAACTGGACAGATGTTTGAAGTGATAGCAGACGAGCATTTTAGTGGGAGTGGCCATGACGCCATTGTTCAGTTTATTATAGAAAGGGATAAAGATGGTCTACAAAAAGGGATTCAGCAACTTGTTCATAATGTACTCAAAGAATACCAGTAGATTAGTTAAACATGACTTTCCTTTTGTGAATACAGGCTGCATTTGCCCGGTGGGACAATTTCTATCCAGATGTCTCGCTATTTCTTTCGTGATTATAGATTCAAGCATTTTCCCCACTATAGAGTTTAAGCGAATGAGCCTAAAGTTACCGACCTTTTATGTACCACCTTTTTTAACATACACTTTATAATCATTATTCCAATTTACTTTGGGGTCGTTGAAAGCCAGTAATACATTGTTTTTACACATCTCAGTGAATTGAATGCATCTGTTCCCCATTGCCTGCTGACTGTTTCGGGGCCTAAAATACACTACTAAAAGTAGGACTGCCCCTTTTTTATTCCTAAACTCTAGCCAAAAAGCCTCATTTGACAGCTCTTCCAAGCTATTGCCCAATGTTGGGGAAGTCCAGAACACAGGGTCACAGTCAAAGAATAAGAGTTAAGCTATTCAGGGACTGAGATGAGGAAGAATTTCTTAATTCAGAGAGTTGTGAACCCTGTGGAATTCTCTGCCACAGGAACCTGGTGGGCCAGTTCATGAGATATATTCAAGAGAGAGTTGGTCATGACCTTACAACTAAAGGGATCAAAGGGTATGAGGAGAGGGTGGGAATGGGATACTGATATTGTATGATCAGCCTTGATCATATTGAATGGTGATTCAGGCTCAAATGGCTGAATGGCCTACTCCTGCACCTATTTTCTCTATTTCTATGTATTGTCTCTCTTTACTATAGTAACAGACTCCTCTTTTACAATCTCCCCTGTCTCAGCTGAAGATCCCATACCCTGGAATTTGAGTTGCCAGTCCTGACCCTCCCTCAACCATGTCACTGCGATGACAACAACATTGCAATTCCATTTGTCAATCCATACCCATAACTTATCTGTCTTGCCTCTAATGTTCCTAGCATTAAATTTGAGACCAACTGGACTCACCTGACTCTCTTGAGACATAATATAGTTAGACATCTTTCTGTCTAGTTTCCTTTTTTTAATTCATTTGTGAGACATGTATGTCATTGGCTGGCCAGCATTTATTACCAGTACCTAGTTGTCCTTGAGAAAATGCTGGTGAGCTGGCTTCTTGGACCACTGCAGTCCACGTGTTGCAGGTTGACCTACAATGTCCTTAAGGAGGGAAATGCATGATTTTGATCAGGCAACAATGAAGCAATGGCAATATATTTCCAACTCAGATGGTGAGTGACTTGGAGGGGAACTTGCAGATAGTGGTGCTCCCATCCATTTGTCGCCCTTGTCCTTCTAGTGAAAGTGGTCATGGGTTTGGAAGGTACTGTTGAAGTATCTTTGCTGAATTTCTGCAATGCATTTTGTAGATAGTACACACTTCTGTGATTGAGTGTCAGTGGTGGAAGGAGCGGTTGCTTGTCGATGTTGTGTCAATCAAGTGGGCTGCTTTGTTCTGGATGGTGTTAACAAGCTTCTTGAGCATTGTTGGAGCTGCACCGATCCAGGCAAATGGGGAGTATTTCATCACATTCCTGACTTGTACCTTGTAGATAGAATGATACAAATGATACAGCATAGAAGGGTAGCATTTAGCTAATCTTTTCCACACAGGGTCTCCCAAACTTGATAGACAGGCTTTGGGGAGTCAGGAAATGAGTTACTCACCTCAGTATTCTTAGTTTCTGACCTGCTGTTGTGGCCACTGTGTTCATGTGGTGAATCTGGCTCAACGTCTGGTCAATGGTAAGCCTGAGGATAATGGGTGAATTCAGTGATGATAACACCATTGAATGTCAAAAAGCAGTGGTTAGATTGTCTCTTATTGGAGATAGTTATTGCCTAACATTTGTGTGGTGTGAATGTTATTTGCCACTTGTGTGCCCAAGCCTAGAAAACGTCCAGATATTGTTGTATTTGAACATGGACTGCATCAGTATTTGAGGAGTCATGAATGGTGCTGAATATTATGTAATCATCAGCAAACATTTCTACTTCTGACCTAATGATGGAGGTAAGGTCAGATGAAGCAGCTGTAGATGGTTGGGCACTACCCAGAGGAACCCACGCAGAGATGTCCTGGAGCTGGGATGACTGACCTTGAACAATCACAGCCATGTTCCTATGTGTCAGGTACAATTCTTACCAGCAGAGGGATTTTCCCCTGATTCCCATTGATTCTGGTCTGCCAGGGCTTCTTGATTGGGAGAAAGTGAGGATTGCAGATGCTGGAGAGTCAGAGTCGAAGGCCCAAATCGTCAACTCTCTTGCTCCTCAGATGCTGCCTGACTTGCTGTGCTTTTCCAGCACCACACTTTTCAATCAAGGGCTCCTCGATGCCATACTCAATCAAATATGTGAAATAAGACAAGGCAGGCGACTATAGTGTCAGTGGGGGAGCACTTTGGAGCCAGCGACCATAATTCTATTAGATTTTAAATTGTGATGGAAAAGGATAGACCAGATCTAAAAGTTGAAATACTAAATTGGACAAAGGCCAATTTTGATGGCATTAGGCAAGAACTTTGAAAGCTAACTGGAGGCAGATGTACGCAGGTAAAGGGACGGCTGGAAAATGGGAAGCCTTCAGAAATTAGATAATGAGAATCCAGAGACAGTATATTCCTGTTAGGGTGAAAGGAAAGGCTGGTAGGTATAGGGAATGCTGGATAACTAAAGAAATGGTTAAGAAAAAGAAGGAAGCATATGAAAGGTGTAGACAAGGTAGATCGAGTGAATCCTTAGCAGAGTATAAAGGAAGTAAGAGTATACTTAAGAGGGAAATCAGGAGGGCAAAAAGGGGGCATGAGATAGCTTTGGTAAACAGAATTAAGGAGAATCCAAAGGGATTTTACAAATACGTTAAAGACAAAAGGATAACTAGGGAGAGAATAGAGCCCCTCAAAGATCAGCGAGGTGGCCTTTGTGTGGAGCTGCAGAAAATGGGGGAGATACTAAACGGGTATTTTGCATCAGTATTTACTATGGAAAAGGATATGGAAGATACAGACTGCAGAGAAATAGATGGTGACACCTTGCAAAATGTCCATAATACAGAGGAGGAAGTGCTGGATATCTTGAAATGCATAAAGGTTGATAAATCCCCAGGACCTGATCAGATGTACCCTAGAACTCTGTGGGAAGTGATTGCTGGGCCTTTTGCTGAGATATTTGTATCATCGATAGTCACAGGTGAGGTGCTGGAAGACTGGAGGTTGGCAAACGTGGTGCCACTGTTTGGGAAGGGTGGTAAGGATAAGCCAGGGAACTACCGACTAATGAGCCTGATGTTGGTGGTGGGCAAGTTGTTGAAGGGAATCCTGAGGGACAGGATGTACATGTATTTGGAAAGGCAAAGACTGATTAGGGATAGTCAACATGGCTTTGTGCGTGGGAATCATGTCTCACAAACTTGATAGAGTTTTTTGAAGAAGTAACAAAGAGGATTGATGAGGGCAGAGCAATGGATATGATCTATATGGACTTCAGTACGGCGTTCGACAAGGTTCCTCATGGGAGACTGGTTACCAAGGTTAAATCTCACGGAATACAGGGAGAACTAGCCATTTGGATACAGAACTAGCTCAAATGTAGAAGACGGAGGGTGGTGGTAGAGGGTTGTTTTTCAGACTGGAGGCCTGTGACCAGTGGAGTGCTGGGTCCCCTACTTTTTGTCATTATTTATACAAATGATTTGGATGTGAGCTAAGAGGTATAGTTAGTAAGTTTGCAAATGACATCAAATTAGAGATGTAGTGGACAGTGAAGAAGGTTACCTCAGATTACAACAGGATCTTGACCAGATGGGTCAATGGGTTGAGAAGTGGCAGATGGAGTTTAATTCAGATAAATGCGAGGTGCTGCATTTTGGGAAAGCAAATCTTAGCAGGACTTATACACTTATTGATAAGGTCCCAAGGGAGTGTTGCTGAACAAAGGGACCTTGGAGTGCAGGTTCATACTCCTTGAAAGTGGGGTTGCAGGTAGATAGGATAGTGAAGAAGGCATTTGGTATGCTTTCTTTTATTGGTCAGTATATTGAGTACAGAAGTTGGGATGTCATATTGTGGCTGTACAGGACATTGGTTAGGCCACTGTTGGAATATTGCGTACAGTTCTGGTCTCCTTCCTATCGAAAAGATGTTGTGAAACTTGAAAGGGTTCAGAAAAGATTTACAAGGATGTTGCCAGGGTTGAAGGATTTGAGCTACAGGGAGAGGCTGAACAGGCTGGGCTGTTTTCCCTGGAGCGTCGGAAGCTGAGGGGTGACCTTTATAGAGGTTTACAAAATTATGAGGGGCATAGATAGGATAAATGGACAAAGTCTTTTCCCTGGGATGGGGGAGTCCAGAAGGAGAGGGCATAGGTTTAGGATGAGAGGGGAAAGATATAAAAAAGACTTAAGGGGCAATGTTTTCATACAGAGAGTTGTACGTGTATGGAATGAGCTGCCAGAGGAAATGGTGGAGGCTGGTACAATTGCAACATTTAAAAGGAATTTGGATGGGTATATGAACAGGAAGGGTTTGGAGGGATATGGGCCAGGTGCTGGCAGGTGGGACCAGATCGGGTTGGGATATCTCATCAGCATGGACGGGTTGGACCGAAGGGTCTGTTTCCATGCTGTACATCTCTATGATTCTATGACTCTAAATGCAGACTTGATAGTCAAGTCACTGCTGTCACTGTCACTTCACCTCTTGAATTCAGCTGTTTTGATCACGTTTGAACCAGGTTTGTAATAAGATCAGGAGCTGAATGGCCCTGTGGAATCCAAACTTGTTATCAGTGGGCAGATTATTGCTGAACAGATGCTGCTTCATAGCATTGTTGATGACACTTTATGTTGCTTTACAGATCGAGAACACAGTCATAGGGTGTAATTGGCTGGGTTAGATTTGTCCTGCCTTTTGTGTACAGGACATACCCGGGCAAATTTCCACATTGTTGGGTAGATGCCACTGTTGGGACAGTTTGGCTAGGGGAGCTGATGGTTCTGGAGCACAAGTCTTCAGTACTATTGCCAGAATGTTATCAGGGACCGTAGTTGTTGTAGTATCCAGTGCCTTCAAGCATTTCTTGACATCATTGGAGTGAACCAAATTGGTTGAACACTGGTATCTGTGATGCTGGGTCCACTGGAGGAGGCCATGAAGGATCATCTACTCAGCATTTCTAGCTGAAGGTTCTGCAAATGCTTCAGCCTTGTCTTTTGCACTGAAATATTGGGGTCTACCACCATTAAGGTTGGGGATATAATAGTTTCCCTACTATTGATGTTAGGCTCACGGGGCTATCATTCCCTGGCCTATCTTTACCACTCGTCCTGTATAGTGGAATCACATTAGCTGTTCTCCAGTCATCTCCAGAAGTTAAAGATAGCATCAAATTGAAAGAAAAAGCATATAATGAGGTAAAGATTAATGATAAGCCAGAGGATTGAGAATGTTTTAAAAACCAACAAAAGACAACTACAGAAAGAACATAGAGCAATACAGCGCAGGACAGGCCCTTCGACCCTCGATATTGCTCTGACCTGTGAACTATTCTCAGTCGACCCCCTACACTATCCCATCATCATCATGTGCTTATCCAAGGATTGTTTAAATCTCCCTAATGTGGCTGAGTTGACTACACTGGCAGGTGGGGCATTCCACGCCCTTACCACTCTCCTAGTAAAGAACCTGCCTCTGACATCTGTCTTAAATCTACCACCCCTCAATTCATAGTTATGCCCCCTTGTATAAGCTCAAAAAGACTTTCACTGTCTACCCTATCTAATCGTCTGATCATCTTGTACGTCTCTATCAAATCCCCTCTTAGCTTCTTCTCTCCAATGAGAACAGACCCAAGTCTCTCAGCCTTTCCTCATAAGACCTTCCCTCCAGACCAGGCAACATCCTGGTAAATCTCCTCTGCACTTTTCCCAATACTTCCACATCCTTCCCGATATATGGGGACCAGACTGTACACAATATTCCAATTGTGACCGCACAAGCGTTTTGTGTAGTTGCAGCATGATATTGCGGCTCCGGAACTCAATCCCTCTATCAATGAAACCTAACACACCATATGCCTTCCTAACAGCACTATCCACCTGGGTGACAACTTTCAGGGATCTATGTACATGGACTCCAAGATCCCTCTGCACATCCACACTACCAACAATCTTTCCATTGACCCAGTACTCTGCCTTCCTGTTATTCTTCCCAAAGTGTATCACCTCACATTTAACTGCATTGAACTCCATTTGCCACCTCTCAGCTCAATTCTGCAGTTTATCCAAGTCCCCCTGCAACCTGTAACATTCTTCCAAACTGTCCACTACTCCACCGACTTTAGTGTCGTCTGCAAATTTACTAATCCATCCACCTATGCCTATGTCTAAGTCATTTATAAAAATAACAAACAGAAAGTTCAACTTTAAAGGTAAAGTTACAAGTAATATAAAGCAAACAACAAGATTTTCTTTAAATAGATAAAATGGAAGAGAGAAATCAAACCCTAACCCTAATCTTAATGTAGGCCTCTTCGAGAACAAAGTGGGTCATACATTTAATACAGAGATGATGAGGAATTCCTCCTCTCGGAGGGCGATGAATTCATGGAATCTTTTACCACAGAAAGCTGCCAAAGCTATGTGTTTAAGTATATTTAAGGACAAAACAGATAGATTTTTAATCAGTTAGGAAATCAAGGGTTAAACAGAAAAAACAAGAAAGTAGATTTGAGAATGACCAGTTCAGCCATGATGTCATTGCATAGCGGAGCAAACCTGATGGGCTGAATGACCTACTTCTACTTATTTTTGCTTTATTCTTTGGCCAAATTACATAACCTCACATTTTCCCACAGTATGTTTCATCTGCCAAGTTTTTGCCCACTGGCATAACCTGACTATGTCCCTCTATAGACTACTTATGTCACCCACTTCAGTTGCTTTTCTTCTATTTTTGTGTAGTCCACAAGGTTGGTTACAAAACATTCAATTTCATCATCCAAGTCATTAAGATATTTTCATAGATAGTTGAGCCCAGAACTCCTCTAGTTAAAGATTACTATCATGAAAATGGTCTTCTTATCCCATCTTCGAGGAGAAAGTGAGGTCTGCAGATGCTGGAGATCAGAGCTGAAAATATGTTGCTGGAAAAACGCAGCAGGTCAGGCAGCATCCAAGGAACAGGAGAATCGACATTTCGGGCATAAGCCCTTCATCGATTCTCCTGTTCCTTGGATGCTGCCTGACCTGCTGCCCTTTTCCAGCAACACATTTTCAGTCCTTATCCCATCTGTCTTATAAAAACAGGAGGATCGATTACTTCATCACATGGCTTGACAACTGATGGAGGAGGAAATTTTGCTACTTTTGAAGGGTTTTAATTGTTGGGTGCGTTTAAAACAGCTTGTGAAAGGGCTGGGAACCTGAGGGTATCTCAAATTGGAAGGAAGTAAATTGGTACCAGGAGGCAGAGCAGAGCTAGAAGATAGGAGAAACAAAGCCAGTGATCAAGTATACTATGAGACAAAGTTAACGGCACCCTATCTGAATACGTGCAGCATTTACAACAAGGTAGATGATCTAAAGGCACAAGTAAAGATACATGCGAATGATCTCATTATTCTTCCAAAATCATAGCTGTCTTATGACCAGCACTGGCAACTGAATATCCAAGGATATTCAATGACTGGGAAGGAAAACATGATGTGGAGGTGTCGGTATTGGACTGGGGTGGACAAAGTCAGAGTCACATGACAGCAGGTTATAGTCCAACAGGTTTATTTGAAGCTTTTGGAGCATAGCCCCTTTGTCAGGTGCAATGAGAGAGAAGAGCACACAAACATAGAGTTTATAGGCAGGGAGATCAAGGGCTTCCATCTCTAGCCTGCACATCTAGCATCTATCCTAAACATATTAGAACATTAAGTATAGAACAATACAGCGCAGTACAGGCCCTTCGTCCCTTGATGTTGCGCCAACCTGTGGAACCAATCTAAAGCCCATCTATCCAACACTATTCCATTTTCATCCATATGTTCATCCAATGACCATTTAAATGCCTTTAAAGTTGGCAAGTCTACGACTGTTGTAGGTGGAGTGTTCCATGCCCCTACTAAAGAAACTACTTCTGATATCTGTCCTATATCTATCACCCCTCAATTCAAAGCTATGTCCCCTCGTGGGCTATCCATCACCATCCGAGGAAAAAGGCTCTCACTGTCCACTCAATCTAACCCTCTGATTATCTTATATGTCTCAATTAAGTCAACTCTCAACCTTCTTCTCTATAATGAAAACAGCCTCAAGTCCCTCAGCCTTTCCTAGTAAGACCTTCCCTCCATACCAGGGAACATCCTAGCAAATCTCCTCTGAACCCTTACCAAAGCTTTCACATTCTTCCTATAATGTGGTGACCAGAACTGTATGCAATACTCCAAGTCCGGCTGCAACAGAGTTTTGTACAGCTGCAGCATGAACTTGTGGCTCTGAAACTCAATTCTTCTACCAATAAAAGCTTATACACCATATTCCTTCCTAACAACCCTATCAACCTGGGTGGCAACTTTCAGGGATCTATGCACATGGACACTGAGATCTCTCTGTTCATCTACAGAACCAAGAATCTTACCATAGAACATAGAAGAATACAGTGCAGTACAGGCCCTTCGGCCCACGATGTTGCGCCGCTCCAAGCCCACCTAACCTACACTAGCCCACTATCCTCCATATGCCTATCCAATGCCCGCTTAAATGCCCATAATGAGGGAGAGTCCACCACTGCTACTGGCAGGGCATTCCATGAACTCACGACTCGCTGAGTAAAGAACCTACCCCTAACATCTGTCCTATACCTACCCCCCTTAATTTAAAGCTATGCCCCCTTGTAATAGCTGACTCCATACGTGGAAACAGATTCCCACTGTCGACCCTATCTAAACCCCTAATCATCATTAGCCCAGTACTCTATTCCTGTTGGTCATTCCAAAGTGAATCACCTCACACTTTTAGATTAAATTACTTACAGTGTGTAAACAGGCCCTTTGGCCCAACAAGTCCACACCAACCCGCCAAAGAGCACCCACCCAGACCCATTCCCCTACATTTACCCCTACACCTAACACTACGGGCAATTTAGCATGGTCAATTCACCTAACCTGCACATTTTTGGACTGTGGGACAAAACCGGAGCACCCAGAGGAAACCCACGCAGACATGGGGAGAATGTGCAAACTCCACATAGTCAGTTGCCTGAGGCGGGAATTGAACCCGGGTTTCTGGCACTGTGAGGCAGCAGTGCTAACCACTGTGCCACCGTGCCACCCAGTGCCACCGTGCCGCCCAGCACTTTTCTGCATTAAACTCCATTTGCCACCTCTCAGCTCAGCTCTGCAGCTTATCTATGTCCCTCAATAACCTGCAACATCCTTCAGCACTATCCACAACTCCACCAACCTTAGTGTCATCCGCAAATTTACTAACCCATCCTCCTATGCCCTCATCTAGGTCTTTTACGAAAATGACAAACAGCAGTGGCCCTAAAACAGATCCTTACAGGACACCACTTGTAACTGAACTCCAGGATGAACATTTTCCATCAATCACCACCCTCTGTCTTCTTTCATATAGCCTACCATGGGGAACTTTATCAAATGTCTTACTGAAATCCATATACACTATATCAACCACTTTACCGGCATCCAACTGTTTGGTCACCATGTCAAAGAACTCAATAAGGTTTGTGAGGCATGACCTACCCTTCACAAAACTGTCTTGACTATCCCTAATCAACTTAGTCCTGTTTAGATGATGATTGTAAATACTATCTCTTATTACCTTTTCCAACACTTTATCCACAACTGAAGTAAGGCTCACTGGTCTATAATTACCAGGGTTGTCTCTACTTTTTTTGAACAAGGGGACAACATTTGCTATCCTCCTGTCTTCTGGAACTATTCCTGTAGACAATGATGACATAAAGATCAAAGCCAAAGGCTCTGCAATCTCCTCCCTGGATTCCCAGAGAATCCTAGGATAAATCCCATCCAGCCCAGGGGACTTATCTATTTTCACACTTTCCAGAATTGCTGACACCTCCTCCTTGTGAACCTCAATCCCGTCTAGTCTAGTAGCCTGTATCTCAGTATTCTCTTCGACAACATTGTCTTTTTCCAGTGTGAATACCGATGAAAAATATTCATTTAACACCTCACCTATCTCTTCAGACTCCATGTTCAACTTCCCACTACTATCCTTGACTGGCCCTAATCTTATCCTGGTCATTCATTTATCCCTGACATACGAATAGAAAGCTTTAGGGTTTTCCTTGATCCTACCTGCCAAGGACTTCTCATGTCCCCTCCTGGCTCTTCTTAGCGCTCTCTTTAGGTCCCCGCTGGCTAACTTGTAACTCTCAAGCACCCTAACTAAGCCTTTTCACATCCCATCTTTACGTAAGCCTCTTTCTTCCTCTTGACAAGAGATTCAACTTCTTGTTGACCATGGTTCCCTCGTTCGAGCACTTCCTCCTTGCCTGATAGGTACATACCTAGCAAGGACACACAGTAGCTCATCCCTGAATAAGCTCCACACTTCAATTATACCCATCCCCTGCAGTTTCCTTCCTTATCCTACAATAGACAATAGACAATAGGTGCAGGAGTAGGCCATTCAGCCCTTCGAGCCTGCACCGCCATTCAATATAATCATGGCTGATCATTCCTAATCAGTATCCTGTTCCTGCCTTATCTCCATAACCCTTGATTACACTATCTTTGAGAGCTCTATCCAACTCTTTCTTAAATGAATCCAGAGAGTGGGCCACCACTGCCCTCTGGGGCAGAGCATTCCACACAGCCACCACTCTCTGGGTGAAGAAGTTTCTCCTGAGCTCTGTCCTAAATGATCTACCCCGTATTTTTAA
>NC_057716.1:109695239-109734002 GCF_004010195.1 Chiloscyllium plagiosum
TCCTTTGTAGGACCTGGGGTTTCGAAGACACCCACTCTAATAGTAATCACTTACCTTCCCGACCGGCTTTGCACTCCGTCTGAACTTCCGCCCAGCTCCCGCCGCTCTCTGCTGCGAAAAGACCGTTGGCGTCAAGGTAAGTTCTTTAGATAGTAATCACTTACCTTCCCGACCGGCTTTGCGCTCCGTCAGAACTTCCACCCAGCTTCCGCCGCTCTCTGCTGCGAAAAGACCGTTGGCGTTGAGGTAAGTTCTTTATATAGTAATCACTTACCGTCCCGACCGGCTTTGCACTCCGTCTGAACTTCCGCCCAGCTCCCGCCGCTCTCTGCTGCGAAAAGACTGTTGGCGTCGAGGTACGTTCTTTATATAGTAATCACTTACCTTCCCGACCGGCTTTGCGCTCCGTCCAGCTCCCGTCGCTCTCTGCTGCGAAAAGGATCCTAAATCTTGCCTAATTGCATCATAATTGCTTTTTCCCCAGCAGTAACTCTTGCTCTGCATTATATACCTGTCCCTTTCCATCACTAAAGTAAACATAATGGAATTGTGATCACTATCACCAAAGTGCTCACCTACCTCCAAATCTAACACCTGGCCTGGTTCATTACCCAGTACCAAATCCAATGTGGCCTTGCCCTTGTTGGCCTGTCTACATACTGTGTCAGGAAACCCTCCTACACACAATGGACAAAAACTGACCCTTCTAAAGTACTCAAACTATAGTATTTCCAGTCACTATTTGGAAAGTTAAAGTCCTCCATAACAACTACCCTGTTACTCTCGCTCCTGTCCAGAATTATCTTTGCTATCCTTTCCTCTACATCTCTGGAACTATTCAGATGCCTATAGAAAACTCACATCAGGGTGACCTCTCCTTTCCTGTTTCTAACCTCAGCCCATACTACCTCAGTAGATGACTCCTCAAATATCCTTTCTGCCATTGTAATATTGTCCTTGACGAACCAGGTCACACCTCCCCTTCTTTTACCATCTTCTATTAAAGAAGCCTTCACATAAGGACAAGCCCTGCACTTGCACAGGATTTGTTCAGATGAAGAAGAATGAGATGGACACCTGAAGGATGTCCTCGTAGAACGGGATACAATGCTCAACTTATCTATCGCCACTTCCGACGTGCTGCAGTGAAAAACCACAACCACCTCCTCAGACACAGGATATGACTGAGAGTACCCTTCATCATTCAGTACTTCCCTGGAGTAGAGAAACTGTGCCATGTTCTTCACAGCCTTCAACATTGTCATAGATGATGATGAACATCTCGTCAAGATCATCTCTATACCCCCACTTCTTGCCTTCAAACAACCGCAAAACCTTAAACAGACTGTGGTTTGCAGCAAACTACCAAGCCATCAGGATAACATCATGGCCCATGGCAACTTCTGTAAGACATGTCAGATCATCGACATGGATACTACCATCACACTTGGCTGTCCTTTCATTTGCTGTCATGAATCGGAGTCATCAGAGAAGTCTGGCTGTCAGTTCTGAGATGTCTTTTATATAAGGTAGTGTGGTTAGTATATTAGGTCATGGCATCTATGGATAAAGGTGCAGGGATATCTGTTCTTGGCAAAGACTTTGCAGAGGTGTTCTTCCTCTCTTCGCAGATTGGGAGTACTGCAGTATGTTGTAGCCCTTTTGGACAGGGTCTGAATACAGCTCTTGTGTGTGTTTGAATGGTTGCTGTTATAATTCAGGATCTGGTCTGTGTGTGTGGCTTTTCTGTACAATCCCCATTCAGTGTTCTTTCTACATCATATCTAGGAACGGGAGTTGGTTGTTAATTTTCTCCTCTCTTATAAATTTGACCCCTGTGAGCGTCGTGTTGATAATCCGGTGAGTTCTCGATCTCTTTTTTTTTAATAATTATGATTCATGACAGCATATAAACCGGCATATGCTATGCTCAGACAACAGCTCACCAGAACAAAAGACTCTACCCCTCATGTGCAGGACAAATGTGGTGTACAAACTTCCATGCAGGTACTGCACGAAACACTATATAGGATAAACAGGCAGACAACTAGCGATCCTCCTTCATTAACATCAACTAGCCACTAAACGTCACAATCAGCTGTCCCTAGCAGGGATACATACAGATGACAAGGACCATAAATTCGACTGGGGCAACACAGCAATAATAGGATAAGCCAAAGAGAAGGCAGCCAGAAAATTACTAGAAACATGGCACTCATCCACAGACTCTATCAATAAACGTACTGACCTAAATCCAATGTACCAACCACTGCAATGAACAACTGGAACCAGCAACAGGAAGCAGTGGGAACAAAACCAAATGGATTCCAACTAACACAGGACAGCAGCGCTTCACAGGAGGCTCCACAGCTTTGAGGATGTAACCTAGAAAGGGGATGAAACATCAATAAGCCAACTTCCCAGCTTGGCGTACACACCCACAACTGCAGTATGGAAAGAGTCAGGAATGCACACAGTATACGAAACAAAGCCAATAAGCTTGTAGTGTAGGTTCGAATTGACAGGTATGATATTGTGGGTATCACAGAGATGTAGTAACAAGGAGATCAGGGATGGGAAGTAAATATCCAGGGGAGGGAAGGCAGTTGCCTCGTGGTATTATCACTGGACTGTTTAATTCAGAAACGTAGGTAATGTTCTGAGGGGCTGGGTTCGAATCCTACCATGGCAGATGGTGGAATTTGAATTGAATAAAAATCTTGATTTAAGATTCTAATGATGACTATGAATCCATTGTTGATTGTCAGAAAACCCATCTGGATAGTCTTCCCAGTTATGCTGTCATCCCTTGAATGAAAAAAACATCCAAGGATACATATCCTATTGAACAGAAAGGCAAATGGCCAAATGGGGTATGGTTGCCTTATTAGTAAGAAATAAATTAAATCAATAGCAAGAAGTGATATAGAGTTAGAAGACACAGAATCTGTGTGGTAGAATTGAGGAGCCACGAAGGAAAAAAAACCCTGATGGGAAATATGTACAGACATCTTAGCGGTAGTCAGTATGTGGGGCAGAAAATATATCAGGAAATAGAAAAGACATATAAGAAAGGCATTATTGTATAATCATAGGAGACTTCAATATGCTGGTGGACTGGGAAAATTAGGTTGGCAATGGATCCCAAGAAAAGGAATTTAAGGAATGTCAACAAGATGGCTTTCTAAAGCAATTGTGGTAGACCCCAGTAGGGAACAGACAATTCTGGATTTGGTGATGTGTAATGAGACAAACTTGATCAGGAAGCTTAAGGAGAAGGGACCTCCAGGGATCAGTGATCATAATATGATAGAATTCACCCTGCATTTGAGACGGAGGAACTGTAATCAGATGTTATGGTCTTACAGTGAGTAAAGGTAACTACAAAGATATTAGGGAGGAGATGGCCAGAGTTGATAGGAAGGGGAGCCTAGCGGGGAAGATGGAAGACCTGGAGGCAGCAATGTCAGGAGATTCTGGAAGTAATTCAGGAGGCCTGGCAAAAATTCATTCCAAGGAAGAATAAGCATACTAAGGGAATGATGAGGCAACCATGGCTGACAGGGGAAATCATGGACAGCACATAAACAAAAGTAAAAACATACGTGGTGAAGATTATAGAGACATAGACTCATACAACACAGAAAAGGACCCTTTGGTCCAACCAGTCCATGCCAAACTTAATCCCAAACTAAACTAGTCCTACCTGCTTGCTCCTGGCCCATATCCCTCCTTCCTATTCATGTATCTCTCCAAATGTCTTCTAAACACTGTAATTGCACCTGCATCCACTACTTTCTCAGGAAGTTCATTCCACATACGAACCACTCTCTGTGTAAAAGATTTGCCTCTTATGTCTTTTTTAAATCTCTCTCCTCTCACCTTGAAAATGTGTCCCTAGTTTACAATTCACTCTATCGATAACTGCCGTTATTTTATAAATTTCTATCAGATTTCTTCTCAACTTCCTAAGCTCCAGTGAAAAAAGTCCCAGCCTATCTGGTCTTTTCTAACTCAATCTTCCACGCCAGCAACATCCTGGTAGAAATCTTCTGAACCCTCAGCTGCTTGATAATATCATTCCTCTAACTAGGCAACCAGGACTGGACACAGTATGCCAGCTGAGGCCTCACTAATCTCAACATGACTTTCCAACTCCTATATTGAAAGGACTGAGCAATGAAGGCAAGCATGCCATACGCCTTTTTAACCACCCTGTCTTTACGTGATGAAAACTTCAAAGAATTATGTACCTCCACCCCTAGGTCATTGCCTTCTACGCTCGCTTTGAGCAGAATTTCGGCGGAGAGGTAACATCTATTCCGACAAGTCCTGATGAATCTATCCCAACAGTCGCTGCATTAGAGGTCAGATCAGTTTTCCTTCGTGTGAATCCAAGGAAAGCGATGCAACCAGATAGAGTACCAGGCTGTGCATTCAAAGCAGATGGATTGGTCAGATGAGCATATCAGGGACAGATAGAACAGATGGAATTTAACCCTGATAAATATGAGACGTGCTACTCCAGATGGAGTACCAGGCGGAGCACTCTAACTATGTGCAGATCAATTGGCAGAGGTGTTCTCTGACTTCTTCAACCTCTCCCTGCAAGCAGGCCACGGTCCCTGCCTGTTTCAAGAGGGCCAACATCATCCTTGTGCCTAAGAAGGCTCATGCAGCATGTTTCAATGACTACCGCCCAGTGGCCCTAACTTTGAAAGGCTGGTCATGGCATTAATCAACTCCAGACTCCCCACTACTCTCGACCCACTCCAATTTGCCTATCGAACCAACAGATCCACATTTATAGATCGGAGCTTTAGGGAAGTAGTAACTCCAAAGATTGCAGACAGATGGGTGACAGTGAGGGGGACTGGGAGGAAGCAGCCAGTGCAGAGACCCCCTGCGGCCGTCCCCCTCAAGAACAAGTATACCGTTTTGGATACTTGTGGGGGCGGGGGGGGGGGAACTTACCAGGGGTAAGCATTGGGGTTCAGGCCTCTGGCACGGAGCCTGTCCCCGTTGCTCAGAAGGGAAGGGTGGAGAAGAGCAGAGTAATAGTTATTGGGGACTCGATAGTTCGGGGTACAGATAGGCGGTTCTGTGGGGGCGAGAGAGACTCACGTTTGGTATGTTGCCTCCCAGGTGCAAAGGTACATGACATCTCTGATCGTGTTTTCCAGGTCTTTAAGGGGGAGGAGGAGCAGCCCGAAGTCGTGGTCCACATTGGCACCAACGACATAGGTAGGAGGAGGGCTGAGGATGTTAGGCAGGCTTTCAGGGAGCTAGGCTGGAAGCTCAGAGTTAGATCAAACAGAGTTGTTGTCTCTGGTTTGTTACCTTTGCCACGTGATAGAGAGTCGAGGAATAGGGAGAGAGAACAGTTAAATGCGTGGCTACAGGGATGGTGCAGGAGGGAGGGATTCCGGTATCTGGATAATTGGGGTTCTTTCTGGGGAAAGAGGGACCTCTATAAACAGGATTGTCTACACCTGAACCTGAGGGGCACCAGTATCCTTGGGGGGAGGTTTGCTAGTGCTCTTGGAGGGGGATTTAAACTAACTCTGCGGGGGCATGGGAACCTAGACTGTAGCTTTAGGGTGCAGGACCTGGAGTGTAGGGAGGTTAGGAACATGGCATCAATCTCAAAGGAGGGTGCCTGTAAACAGGAAAGTGTCTTGAAGTGTGTATACTTCAATGCAAGTATACGAAATAAGATAGGTGAACTTGCAGCGTGGGTTGGTACCTGGGATTTCGATGTTGTGGCTATTACGGAGACATGGGTAGAACAGGTACAGAATTGGCTGTTGCAGGTTCCAGGGTTTAAATGTTTTAGTAGGGTCAGAGGTGGGGATAAAAGAGGGGGAGGTGTGGCATTGCTTGTCAAAGATAGTATTACTGCGGTGGAAAGGACGATGGATGAAGACTCGACATCTGAGGTAGTTTGGGCTGAGGTTAGGAATAGGAAAGGTGAGGTCACCCTGTTAGGAGTTTTCTACAGGCTTCCTAATAGTCCTAGAGAAGTAGAAGAAAGGATTGTGAGGATGATTCAGGAGAAGAGTGAAACCCCATCATCTCCACACTCTGCCTTGTGTTGGTGAGCCAAATCTCTAGCCATGCCAACACTTTTCCCCAAACACCATGGGCTCTTATTTAGCACTTCAGTGTACTACCTTGTCAAAAGCCTTTTTGAAATTCAAATAGAACACATCCACTGTGGAATGTTGTTATTTTCCTATTAACATACACTTCACAATTAAGGAAAGGATGTGTATCATATGCAACATTTCTTAGAAAGGAATAAACTGTATGAAAACCCAACTATTCTTTGACAAGTGTGAGACAAATAGCAAAGAAATATTGGGTACCGAACCAGGCCAGGTGTTAGAATTAGAGGTAGGTGAGCACTTTGGGGATAGTGTCCATAATTCGGTGATTTTTACTCTCGTGATGGAGAGGGATAAGTTTGTACTACAGGGCAAGAGTTATAGCTGGGGTCAGGGGAATTATGATGCGGTGAGGCATGACTTAGGATGTGTGGCTTGGAAACGTAGACTCCAAGGCAAGAGTGTAAATGATATGTGGAGCTTGTTCAAGGAGCAACTATTGAGTGTCCTTGATAATTATGTACCTGTCAGGCAGGGAGGAAAGGGTCGTGCGAGGGAGCCGTGGTTTAATAAGGAATTGGAATCCCTTGTTAAATGGAAGAGGGCGGCTTATCTCAAGATGAGACGTGAAGGTTCAATTGGGGCGATTGAGAGTTATAGGGTAGCCAGGAAGGACCTGAAGAGAGAGCTAAGAGCAGCAAGGAGGGGACATGAAAGGTCCTTAGTCGGTAGGATTAGGGAAAACCCTAAGGCTTTCTATAGGTATGTTTGGAATAAAAGAATGACTAGGGTAGGAATAGGTCCAGTCAAGGATAGTAGTGGGAAGTTGCGTGTGGAGGCGGAAGAGATTGGGGAGACACTGAATGAATACTTTTCTTCAGTATTTACTCAGTAACAGGGCATTGTCGTCGATGTGAATACTGAGTCACAAATAAGTAGAATGGATGGCTTTGGGGTATGTAGAGAAGAGGTGTTGGAGATCCTGGAAAAGGTGAAAATAGATAAGTCCCCTGGTCCTGATGGCATTTATCCTAGGATTCTCTGGGAAGCAAGGGAGGAGATTGCAGAGCCATTGGCCTTGATTTTTATGTCCTCTTTGTCTACAGGAGTAGTGCCAGTAGACTGGAGGATAGCAAATGTGGTTCCCTTGTTCAAAAAGGGGAGTAGGGATAGCCCTAGTAACTATAGGCCGGTGAGTCTCATTTCTGTTGTGGGCAAAGTCTTAGAGAGAATTGTAAGGGATAGGATTTATGCACATCTGGATAGGAATAATGTGATCAAGGATAGTCAGCATGGTTTTGTGAAGGGCAGGTCGTGCCTCACAAACCTTATTGTATTCTTTGAAAAGGTGACGAAGGAGGTTGATGAGGGTAAAGCGGTAGATGTGGTATATATGGATTTTAGTAAGGCGTTTGATAAGGTTCCCCATGGTAGGTTACTGCAGAAAATACGGAGATATGGCATTGAGGGTGAGTTGGAGGTTTGGATTAGGAATTGGCTGGATGGAAGAAGACAGAGGGTAGTAGTTGATGGCAAAGTTTCTTCATGGAGTGCCGTCACTAGTGGTGTTCCGCAAGGATCTGTTTTGGGACCATTGTTGTTTGTCATTTTTATAAATGACCTGGAGGAGGGGTTAGAAGGTTGGGTGAGCGAGTTTGCGGATGATACGAAAGTCGGAGGAGTTGTTGACAGTGAGGAAGGATGTGTCAGGTTACAGTGGGATATAGATAAGTTGCAGAGCTGGGCAGAAAGGTGGCAAATGGAGTTCAATGTGGGTAAGTGTGAGGTGATTCACTTTGGTAAGAGTAACAAAAAGACGGGGTGCTGGGCTAATGGTCGGATACTGGTAATGTGGATGAGCAGAGTGATCTTGGTGTCCATGTACACAGATCTCTGAAAGTTGCCACCCAGGTAAATAGTGCGGTGAAGAAGGCATATGGCGTACTGGCTTTTATTGGTAGAGGAATTGAGTTCCGGAGCCCTGAGGTCATGTTGCAGTTGTATAAGACTCTGGTGCGGCCGCATCTGGAGTATTGTGTGCAGTTTTTAGGAAGGATGTGGAGGCACTGGAACAGGTGCAGAGGAGGTTTACCAGGATGTTGCCTGGTATGGTAGGAAGATCGTATGAGGAAAGGCTGAGTCCCTTGGGGCTGTTTTCATTGGAGAAAAGAAGGTTTAGGGGTGACTTGATAGAGGTGTACAAAATGATTAGGGGTTTAGATAGGGTTGACCATGAGAACCTTTTTCCACGTATGGAGTCAGCTATTACGAGGGGGCATAGCTTTAAATTAAGGGGTGGTAGGTATAGCACAGATGTTAGGGGTAGATTCTTTACTCAGCGAGTCGTGAGTTCATGGAATGCCCTGCTAGTAGCAGTGGTGGACTCTCCCTCTTTATGGGCATTTAAGGATAGGCATATGGAGGATAGTGGGCTAGTGTAGGGGCTTGGATCGGCGCAACATCGTGGGCCAAAGGACCTGTACTGCGCTGTATTTTTCTATGTTCTATCAGATGCCATATCATTTGCCCATCATTCCTTTCTCGAACACCTTGATACCAAGAATAGCTACGTAAGAATCCTGCACATTGACTACAGTTCAGCCTTTAACACTGTTATTACTGATTACTAAACTTAGTGATCTCAGACTAAGCCCCACTCTCTGCAACTGGATCTTCAGTTTCCTGACCTACGGGCACAATCAGTGAAGACTGGGCACAATATTTCATCATCACTAACACTCAACAGTGGAGCCCCCTACTGTACTCACTGTATAGTCATGACTGCGTTGCCAAATACCAGACTAATTCCATTTACAAGTTCTCTGATGACACCCACCATAGTCGGTTGAATCTCAGATGGCATTGAAACAGACTACAGGTGGGAGGTGGAAGACCTGGAAAAATGGTGCCCTGAGAACAACCTAACCTGCAAAACCAAGGAACCCATTATTGACTTTTGGCGGGATGTTACTCATGCCCCCCCTACATATTAACAGCACAGAGGTGGAATGAGTGGAGAGTGTCAAACTCCTGGCAGTGGTCATCCACAACAAGCTTTCTTGGCCTCTTCATGTGGACGCACTGGTTACAAAGGCCCAACAAAGATCTCTTCTTCCTCAGGCAGCTGAGGAAATTTGGCATGACGGCAAACTTTTATAGATGCGCTATATAAAGTATGGTGAACTTGGCCCAGACAATCACAAAAGCCAACTCCCATGCATTCTCAAAGATCCATCCCACCCTGGCAATGTTTGTCTACACCCTCTACCATCGGGGAGAAGGTAAAGAAGCCTGAACACATGTACCAGCCGGTTTTGAAAGAGTTTCTACCCTACTGTTGTTAGAAAACCGAATGGACTCACAACCTCTTAACATTCGCCTATACCTGTGTTTTTGCTTTGCCGCAGTTTACCTATTATTTACTATCTATGCTACTTAACTATGTGATCTGCCTGTATTGCTTGCAAGACAAAGTTTTTCACTGTGCCTCGGTACGCGTGACAATAAATTCAATTCAATTCATTTCAATTCAATTCAGGTCCCTCAGTTCTACAGCACTACCCAAGGTCCTACTATTAATTGTATAAGCCTATCCTTGTTTTTTGTACCAAAATGCAATACCTCACATCTATCCAGACTGAGCTACACCTACTATTTTTCAGCCCAGTGATCCATTTGATAAAGATCCCTTTGTAATCTTAGGAAACTGTCTTCACTGTCTACAGTGCAATCAATTTTGGTGTCATCCACAAACTTACTAACCATGCTTTCTACATTGTCATCCAAATCATTTATATAAGTGACAAACAAACGAGGATCCAGAACCATCCCTGTGGAACACCGCTGGTCACAGGCCTCCAGTCGGAAAAGCAACCCTCCATCATTACTTTTTTTTCAGACATAGTCAAGGAGGAGAGTCCTTGCACGCTCACACACACTGATCCAGCTCCCTCAGAGCCAGCTCTCAGAGTGAACAGAATCTCTGACACTCCTTTTTTTTTTCTTCTTTTTTATGATGTGTGTGTGCAGGTGTGAGACACAGTGAGAGACACAAGGTGCACAAATCTTTATTCAATTTCCACCACCAGGAAGATAGGAAAAACACCCGAATGGACAGTGACAAGCAGTGCCCTTCACAAAAGGCAATGCTGTGTGATCAAACGGTGAAGGGGAGGGCAGGGATTAAATCAAAATAGAGTTGGAGGGGGAAATACCTCCATCATTACTCTCTGTGTACTGCCATTAAGCCAATTATGTATCCAATTGGCAAGTTCACCCTGAATCCCTTGTGACCTAACTTTACTAATTAGTCTACCATGCGGAACTTTGTCAAAGGTTTTACTAAAATCCAAATAAATAACGTCCATTGCTCTGCCATCATCAATCTTTTTGGTAACTTCCTCAAACAACTCAATTAAGTTTGTGAGACACGATTTTTCTCACACAAAACCATGCTGACTATGCTTAATTAATGCTGACTATGCTTAATTAATTTTTGCCTCTCTAAATGTCCCGAAATCTTATCTTTCATAATCACCCCTAATAATTTGCCCATAACCGAAGTCAGACTCACAGATCTATAGTTTCCTGGTTTCTCCTTGCAACCATTCTTAAACAAATGTACAACATTAGCCACCCTCCAGTCATCAGCCACCTCACCTGTAGTTATAGAGATATTTCTGCAAGAGGCCTTGTAATTTCCTCTCTTGCTTCCCACAACATTCTACGATATATTGGATCAGGTCCCGGAGATTTATCCACCTTTGTATTCTCTAAGACCTCCTGAACTTCCTCTTCTATGATGTGAACTGTTTTCAAAACATCAAATTTTATTTCTCTGCATCTCTAGACTCCATTTCTTTCTCCACAGTAAAATCTGATGCAAAATATTCATTTAGTATCTCTCCCATCTCCTGAGGTTCAACACAAAATCAACTTCCTTGATCTTTAAGAGGTCCTACCCTCTATCTGGTTACCCTCTTGCGCAATGTATTTATAGAAATTCTTTGGGTTATGCATAACCTTATCTGCCAATGCTATCTTATATTTCCTCTTTGCCTTCCTAATTTCTCTCTTTGGAATGTCCCTACATTCTTTATACTGATTAAGACATTCAATTAAACCAAATTGTTTACATCTAAAATAAGATTCTCTTTTATTCTTGACTAGAACCTTAATATCTTTATTCATTGGTTGTTCCTTAATCTTACCAGCCCCACCCTTCACTCTAAGAGGAACAAAATACCTCTGAATTCTCATCATCGCACTCTTGAATGCCTCCCATTTGTTGGATGTCCTTTTACCTGCAAACAGTCTACTCCAATCAACGTTTGAAAGTTCTTGTCTTATACCATTAAAATTTGCTTTACGTCAATTAAAACTTTAACTTTTATGGAAGGTTTACCCTTTTCCATAACCATTTTGAATAGAATCATGATTGCTACACCCAAAGTGTTTCCCCACTTTTACTTCAGTCACCTGCCCTGCCTTATTGCCTAAAAGAAGGTCTGAATTTATGCCTTCCCTATTAGGAGCATCCACATATTGATAAAGGAAATTTTCTTGGGCACATTTGGCAAATTCTTCAACATCCAAACCTTTAACACTATGGTAGCCCCAGTCAATATTTGGAAAATTAAAATCCCCCTTTATTACAAACTTATAATGCCTACCTATATCTGAGATCTCTCTACACATTTTTTTCAGAAATATCATCCCTAGTTGCAGCAATAATGTATTCCTTAATCGAAAATGCCATCCCTCCTCATTTCTTGCCTCCTTTTCTATTCTTCCTATAGCATCTAAAACCCAGAACATTGAGCTGCCAGTTTTGTCTGTCTCTCAGCCAAGTTTTTGTAATAGCTATGATATCCTAAACCCATATTCATAAACATGTCCTGAGTTCATCAGCCTTAGCTGTAAGACCCCTTCCATTGAAATAAATGCAATTTAAGTTCTTCAGAGTTATGACATACTCTGACTCTCTTGTGTCTTTCTTTTCTAATTTATGTGCTCTCCCCACATTCAGAACCTTCCCTATCAAACCCTCCAAATACACTGCTACTTAGAATTCCTCCACTCCCCCTCTTTACCAGTATAAAGTCACCCTTAATGGAATGAGAAAATCTCTCTGCTAAGATATTGGTCCTTTTCCAATTTAGGTTAGACCCATCCTTTTTTAACAGGTCTTTTCTATTCCAAAATACATTCCAATTGTCTAAAAACCTGAATCCCTGAACAATACACCAGCTCTTCAGCCATTGATTTATCTCCTTTCACCATTTTTTTCCTTCCCTCTTTTGAGTTTGGCATTGGGAGTAAACCAGAAATTACTACTTTTAAGATTCTATTTTTAAATCTCCTATCTCACCTCTTAAATTCACTCTGTACTAGAAACATAGAGTCATAGAGATGTACACCACAGAAACAGACCCTTCTGTCCAATTCATCCATGCTGACCAGATATCCCAACCCAATCTAATCCCACCTGCCAGTACGGAGGCTGAGCGGTGACCTGATAGAGGTTTACAAAATTATGAGGGGCATGGATAGGATAAATAGACAAAGTCTTTTCCATGGGGTGGGGGAGTCCAGAACTAGAGGGCCTAGGTTTAGGGTGAGAGGGGAAAGATATAAAAGGGACCTAAGGGGAAACCTTTTCACGCAGAGGGTGGTACATGTATGGAATGAGCTGCCAGAGGAATTGGTGGAGGCTGATACAATTGCAATGTGCTAGGAAGGTGAAAGGTCTGAAGAGGGATAAATCACATGGATTAGATGGACTATATCCCAGCATTTTGTAGGCAACAGCTGAGGAGATTGTAGAGACATTACGATGATCTTTAGGAATCACGAGAATCAGGGAGTGTCCCAGAGAACTGCAAAATGGCTAATGTAACACGACTCTTTCAGAAGGGAGGAAGGCAGGAAATTATAGACCAGTTAAGCTTAAGTTTGATCATTGACTCAATTTGAGAATCCATTATTAAGAATGAAATTGCAGAGTAGTTGGAACTGCATGGTAAAATAGGGCTGAGTCTGCATGACTTAATCAAAGAGAGACCACGCCTGACAAATCTCTTAGAATTCTTTGAGGTAACAAGCAAGTTAGGCCAAGGAGAGTCAATGGATGTCAATGGATAGAAGATGGTATCAGCAATAACATTAGCACATTTGCTGATGATACAAAGCTGGGTGGCAGGATGCAATGTGATGAGGATGTTAGGAGATTACAGGGTGACCTGGACAAGTTAAATGAGTGGGCAGATGCATGGCAGATGCAGTTTAATGTGGATAAATATATGGTTATCCACTTTGGTGGCAAGAACAGGAAGGCAGACTACTACCTCAATGGAATCAATTTATGTAAAGGGGCAGTACAGAGAGATCTGGGTGTTCTTGTACACCAGTCAATGAAGGCAAGCATGCAGGTACAGCAGGTAATGAAGAAGGCTAATAGCATGCTGGCCTTCATAACAAGAGGAATTGAGTATAGAAGCAAAGACGTTCTTCTGCAGCTGTACAGGGCCCTGGTGAGACCACACCTGGAGTACTGTGTGCAGTTCTGGTCTCCAAATTTGAGAAAAGACATTCTGGCTATTGAGGGAGTGCAGCGTAGATTCACAAGGTCAATTCCTGGAATGGCAGGATTACCTTACACTGAAAGACTGAAGCGACTGGGCTTGTATACCCTTGAGTTTAGAAGACTGAGAGGGGATCTGATTGAGACGTATAAGATTATGAAAGGATTGGACACTCTGGCAGTAGGAAACATATTTCCACTGATGGGTGAGTGCCGAACCAGAGGACACAGCTTAAAAATACGGGGTAGACCATTTAGGACAGAGCTCAGGAGAAACTTCTTCACCCAGAGAGTGGTGGCTGTGTGGAATGCTCTGCCCCAGAGAGCAGTGGAGGCCCACTCCCTGGATTCATTTAAGAAAGAGTTGGATAGAGCTCTCAAAGACAGTGTAATCAAGGGTTATGGAGATAAGGCAGGAACAGGATGCTGATTAGGAATGATCAGCCATGATTATATTGAATGGCGGTGCAGGCTCGAAGGGTTGAATGGCCTACTCCTGCACCTATTGTCTATTGTCTATTGATGTGATCTCATAGAATCAAAGAATCCCTGCAGTGTGGAAACAGACCATTTGGCTCAACAGGTCCACACCGAAGCTCCAAAGAGTATCCCACCCAGACCCATTCCCATATTCCTCTACATTTCCACTGACTAATGAACATAACCTATAGAGTCGAAGAGTGTGGTGCTGGAAAAGCACAATCAGCCACGCAGCATCCGAGGAGCAGGAGAATCAATGTTTCGGGCATAAGCTCTTCATCAGTAATGAGGCTGGACCTAACCTACACATCCCTGAACACTATGGGCAATTTAACATCTTAGGACTGTGGGAGGAAACCAGAGCACCCAGAGGAAACACACGCATACACTGGGAGAATGTGCAAACTCCACACAGACAGTTGCCGGAATATGGAGTCGAACCCAGGTCTCTGGCACTGTGAGGCAGTAATGCTCATTACTGAGCCACCTTGCCTATCTATTTCAATTTCTAGAAGGCTTTTAACACAGGAGACTGCTATATAGGAGCTCGTGTTAGGGGCAGTTACTGGCATGGATAGTGGATTGGTTGACTGGTATAAAGCAGGGAGTAGGGATAAAGGACTCTTTTTCAGGATGGTAGCTGGCAACTAGTGGGGTTCCATGGGGTCCCTTTTGCAACCACTACTATTCATGTTATACATTAATGATCTGGATGAAGGAACTGAGAGCATTGTTACTAAGTTTGCAGATGATAAAAAGACAGCTAATGTTGAGGAAGCAGGGAGCTACAGAACGACTTGTACAAACTAGGCAAGTGATCATATAGTGGCAGATGGAATACAATGTGAGAAAGTGTGAGGTTATGCACGTTGATAGGAATAACTATTTTCTAAATGGGAAAAAGCTTTGGAAATCTGAAGTACAGTGGAACTTACAAGTCCTAGTTCAGGATTCTCATAAGATTAACATGCAGGTTTAACCATCAGTTAGAAAGGCAAATGCAATGTTAGCATTCATTTTAAGAGGTCTAGAATACAAAAGTAGAGATATACTATTAAGGCTGAACTTATTGCCAAAGAGGTTCATGGAGGCCGAATTATTGAGTATATTTAAGACAGAAATAGATAGGTTCTTGATTAATAAGGAGATCAAGGATTATGGGGGAACACAGGAGAATGGGATTAAGAAACATATCAGATGTGCTGGAAGAGCACAGCAATTCAGGCAGCATCCGTGGACAGGCAAATTTTGCCTGTCCACGGATGCTGCCTGAATTGCTGTGCTCTTCCAGCACCACTGATCCAGAATCTGGTTTCCAGCATCTGCAGTCATTGTTTTTACCTCGTTAAGAAACATATCAGCCATGTCAAATGGTGGAGGAGACTGAATGGGCAGAATGGTCTAATTCTGCTCCTAAATCTTATGGTCTTATTAACAAAAATGATCTAGCTAGCTCAAGAAGGCTCATTTCAACATTGGAACCAGAAAGCAAAGATCATTGAACTGACTTTGCAGTTTTCTACCTCTACCGATAATCTAATTTTCCCTATTTGTTTGTGTTTGTGTATATGGGGGGGAGGGGGGGAGGCTATTAGAGATTATTAGAACATAGAACATAGCTTAGTACAGCACAGTACAGGCCCTTTGGCCCTAGATGTTATGTTGACCTTTTATCCCATTCTAAGATCAAACTAACCTACACACCCTTCATTTTACGGTCATCATGTGCTGATCCAAGAGTTGCTTAAATGTCCCTAATGTATCTGACTCTATCACCATGACTGGCAGTATATTCCACACACCCACCATTTTCTGTTTAAAAAACCGACATCTGACATCACCCCTAAAACTTCCTCCAATCACCTTAAAATCAAGCCCCCTTGTGATATCCCGTTCTGCCCGGAGTAAAAGTCTCTGACTATTCACTCTATCTGTGCCTCTCATCATCTTGTACACCTCTATCAAGTGGCCTCTCATCTTTCTTCGCTTCATTGAGAAAAGCCCTAGCTCCCTCAACCTCTCCTCATAAGACATGCCCTCCAGTCCAGGCAGCATCCTGGTAAGTTTCCTTTGCATTCTCTCTCAAGTTCCACATCCTTCCTATAATGAGGCAACCAGAACTGAACACAATAATCCAAGGGTGGTCTAACCAGGGCTCTATAGGGCTGCAACATAACCTCGCAGCTCTTCAATTCAATTCCCCCTGCTAATGAAAGCCAACACACCGTTCACCTTCTTAACAACCACATCAATTTGGGTAGCATCTTTGAGGAATCTGTGGATATGGGCCCTAAGATCCCACTGTTCCTCCACCCTGCCAAGAATCCTGCCTTTCATCCTGTATTCTGTATTCAAATTCAAACTTCCAAAATGAGTCACTTCACATTTTTCCAGGTTGAACTTCCTTTGCCACTTCTCAGCCCAGTTCTGCATTCTGTTAATGTCCCATTACAACCTACAACAGACCTCCACACTATCCACAAGTCCACCAATCTTCGTGCCATCGGCAAACTTACGAATGCACTCTTCTACTTCCTCATCCAAGTCATTTATAAAAATCACAAAGAGCAGAGATCCTAGAACCAATCCCTGCAGACCATCACTGGTCATCGAGCTCCAGGCTGAATACTTTCCATCTACTACCACCCTCTGTCTTCTATGGGCCAGCTAACTTTGAATCCTGCTAGCTAAATTTCTCTATATCCCATGCCTCCTTACTTTCTGAATGAGCCTACCATGCGAAACCTTATCAAATGCCTTGTTAAATCTATGTGTTTTGTCACATTCTCAAAGAATTCATTTTGGCTTGTGGGGCATGACCTGCCCCTCGGAAAGCCACGCTGACTATTTCTAATCAAACTATGGTTTTCCAAGTAATCATAAATTCTGTCTCTCAGAATCCTCTCCAATAACTTGTCCACCACAGACGTAAGACTGACTGGTCTATAATTCCCAGGATTAATCCTATTCCCTTTCTTGAATAAGACAACAATATTTGCCACCCTCCAATCATCTGGTACTACTCTAGTGGACAGTGAAGACCCAAAGATCATCACTAAAGGCATGATATATCCTGTCTGGCCCAGGATTTTTTCAAAATTTCCTACACACTCTCCTTCTTAACATCAACCTGTTCGAGCATATCAGCCTGTTTCATGCTGTCCTCACAAATGACAAGGTCCCTCTCAGTAGTGAATCCTGAAGCAAAGTATTCATTGCCTACCTACTCCGACTCCAGGCACAAGTTCCCACCACTATCCCTGATTGGCCATACCCTCACTCTGGCCATCCTCTTGTTCCTCGCATAAGTGTAGAATACCTTAGGGTTTTCCTTAATCCTACCCACTAAAGCTTTTTCATGCTAGGTTAGAATATCTGGTTAGCATGGACAAGTTGAACCAAAGGGTCTATTTCCGTGCTGTATATCTCTATGACTCTCCTAAGTCCATTATTCAGTCCCTTGCTGGCTATTGTTTTAGTTAGTAGTATATATGCTAATAGTTTTTATCTGAGGAAAGGGAACAAATTGCTAGAGCATTGATAGATACCTTTATATCCTCTTTGGCCACAGGTGAGGTCCCAGAAGATGAGAATAGCCAACGTTGACCCATTGTTTAAGAAGGGTAGCAGAGATAATCTAAGAAATTGCAGGCCTGTGAGCCTCACGGTGGGAGGGAAATTATTGGAAAAGATTCTTAGGGACATAATCTATTCACATTTAGAAGTAAATGGACTTAATAGTGAAAGATAGCATGGTTTTGTGCAGGGATGGTTGTGTCTCACTAACTTGATCCGGGGTTTTTGAGGAGTGCTGAAGATGATTGATGAGGGAAAAGTACTTGATGTTGTCGGCATGGATTCAGTAAAGCCTGGTTAGCTTTAGCTGGTTTAGGTGGATACAGAACTGGTTTGTCATAGGAGACAGAGAGTAGCAGTGGAAGGATGCTTTTCGGAATGGAGGTTTGTGACCATTTTCACAGGGATCAGTCCTGGCACTTCTGCTGTTTGTGGTCTACAATAAATGATTTTGGAGGAAAACATGGTCTAATTAGTAGGCTTGAGGATGATACAAAGATTGGTAGAGTTGCAGATGGTGAGGTGGATTGTCAGAACATACAGCAGAATATAGATCAGCTGGAGGCATGGGCAGAAAAATGGCAGATGGAATTTAATCTGGACAAATGTGAGGTGATGTATTTTGGAAGATCAAGTACAGGTGGAAATTATACCGTGAATGGCAGAACCCTTAACAGTATTGATGTGCTGAAGGATCTGGGTGTGCAGATCCATAGATCACTGAAGATGGCAGCACAAGTAGACAAGGTAATAAGAAAAGCCTATGGCATGCTTGCCTTTATTAGAAGGGCATTGAGTATAAGGATAGACAAGTTATGCTGTGGCTTTATAAAATTTCAGTTAGGTCATGCTTGGGATATTGTGGACAATTCTGATCACCACGTTTCCAGAAAGATGTGGATGCTTTGGACAGGGTATATAGAAGACTTACCAGGATGTTGCCTGGTATGATGGATTTTAGCAATGAAAAAGGTTGGATAGACTGGGTTTGTTTTCACTGGAACATAGGAGGTTGAGGGGTGACCTGATAGAAGTTTATAAGATTGTAAATGGCATGGATAGAGTGGATACTATGAGGCTTTTTCCCATGGAAGAGGATTCAATTATTAAGGGACACAGGTTAAAGGTGCCGGGAGCGGGGGTGAAAGTGTAAAAGAAATGTGCGAGGCATATTTTTCACACAAAGAGTGGTGAATGCTTGGAACATGCTGCCAGAGGAGATGGTGGAAGCAGACACAATAGCAATGTTCAAGAATATATGAAGAGAAAAGGAACAGAGGGATACAGATCCTGCAAGTGAAGACAGTTTTAGTATGGAAGGGCAAAGTGTGTTGGCACAGGCTTGGAGTACAGAAGAGCCTGTTCTTGTCCTGTATTGTTCTTTGTTCTGTTTATTTGTAGTTAGAATCTAATGAATTGTAATAAATAATAATTATTTTTTAGTACAGAAACTTGGTTTGTGCTTTCTAACAACTAAGAGTCATAGAGATGTACAGCACAGAAGCAGACACTTTGATCTAACTCATCCATGCTGACCAGGTATTCTACATTAATGTAGTCCCATTTACCAGCATTTGGCCCATATCCCTCCAAACCCTTCCTATTCGTATATCCATCCAGATGCCTTTTCAATTTTGTAATTTTACCAGCCTACACCACTTCCTCTGGCAGCTCCATACACGTGCCACCCTTTGCATGAACAATTTGCCCCTTATTTCCCTTTTAAATCCTTCCCTTCTCAGTTTAAACCTATGCCCTCTGCTTTTGGATTTCCCCTACCCTGGGGAGAATACCTTGACTATTCACCCTATCTATGCCCCTCATGATTTTATAAACTTCCATAAGGTCACTTCTCAGCCTCTGATGCTCCAGGGAAAATAGCCTCAGTCTATTCAGCCTCTCCCTATAGCTCAAACCCCCCCAGCCCTGACAGCAACAAGCTTGTAAATCTTTTCTGAAGCCTTTCAAGTTTCACAACATCTTTCTTATAGTAGGGAGACCAGACTTGAATGCAGTATTCCAGAAGTGGCCTAACCAATGTCTTGTACTGCAACAACATGACCTCCCAACTTGTTTACTCAGTACTGACCAATAATGAAGGCCTTATGCCCGAAACATCGATTCTCCTGCTCCTTGGATGCTGCCTGACCTGCTGCGCTTTTCCAGCAACACATTTTTCAGCACTGACCAATAAAGCAAGTGTACTAAATGCCTTTTTTACTAAGTGTATACCTGCGACTCAGTTTTCAAGGAACTATGAATGTGGACCCCAAAATCTCTGTTCAGCAAAACTCCCCAGGATTTTACCATTAATTATATAAGTCCTGCCCTGATTTCCCCTACCAAAATGCAGCACCTCACATTTATCTAAATTAAACTCATTTGCCAATTTGATCAAGATCCCATTGTACATGGAGGTAAACACTGCAAATAACATTTGAATCAGAAAGTAAGGTAAATTGGGGAACTTTAACATTTGGTTTGACTCTAGGAGCAGAAGGCTTGATTTATGGCATGCTATCTCAGTGGGCTCTGACAGTTTGCTTAAGAAATCATTTAATTTGAGGATGTTAGAATTACACAATTAGAGATCCACACAAATGGAAATTGAAAAAAATGACTGAATTATAGCGAAATGTCACCAATCAGGTATCCATGGAAGCAGAAAATCATGAAAAAATAGAAACAGCAAATAAAACTTATTTAAAAATTAGTTTCAAAATAAGTGATTGCCCAGTTAAAATATCGAAGAGGCATTTTTTTTTCTCTCGGGTTGTTATGTGTATTTGGAATTCCCTTCCTCAAGCCACAGTGGATGCAGAATGTTAAGTATTTTTAAGGCAGACTTGGATAGATCTTGATTATCGGGGATATGCAGAAACGTGGAGGTTAAAATTAGGTCAGCCATGATCTTACCGAACAGTACAACAGAATCGAAGGGCCGAATGGTTCACTCCTTTTTCCTTCTTCATATCAATCACATAATTGTTAAAAATACTTAATCGGAGAATCACAATACAAATAAATCAATTATAAGCCTGTCAACAATATAATCAGAGAATTATACTGTTTTGAATTGTGGTTTATACAATCAAATAATCCCAGAATCTGAGAAGCACATACAATCTGATGAAATAATTGTAGTACCATTCGATTACAAAAACATGGAGTAAATTAATCCAAACCGCACAATCCCTTTCCACTGTCCCCATCAAAAACTTGCAGCTCAGGTACAGCATAGAGATAGATACAAAATATATGGAGGACAGTGGGAGGTGGGGGTGAAGGTAGGGATGAGGGAATCGGTTGGTATTGGTGACGCTGTTGCTGAGCTGCAAGTGACAATTGTTTGAATCCGGAAACAGAGATGACTGGCTTATTGAAGTTTCAATATATAAGATAATGTGGATGCAGCGAGAGGCAAGCGACGAAAGGCCGCCTTAAGAAGCCAGGAGGAAGAGGCGGGGTGGGAGAGAGGCCGCTTTAAGAAGGGCCGGGAGGCGGGAGCTGTCCCGGATTCGGTGCTGAAATGAGCAGCTGCTCGAAGCAGAGCTTCGGTATTCCCTGCACAGCGGACTTCAAGAGGCTGAAGGTGGAACCGTGTGGAATTGAGGAGCCACCAGATTGGATCACCGAATATGAACCGGAATTAAAGAGAAGCCGGAGACAGGGAGCGCCAGAAACTGAAAAATCAACACAAAGGGCCCGGAGATCCCGGAGAGATGGGACACGGAGTGTAACCCGGAGTAGAGCCGGAACAGGAGCAGACCCCCAGCTGGAGCTGACGCTCACATCGAATCGGCGCAGCTTTCTGATCCCGGTATAAACCGGATGAAATGACGATGCATTTATTCCGATTGCTCGATACTGACTCGAGTGGATCTGAAATCAACTTCATATTTGCTTCGTGTTTTTGACTCCCAAAGTCCGGAAGCTGCTTCTTGGCGATTGTTACCGTTCGCAGAGAAAAAACTGCAACATTCACCAAGAAACCGATCCATATTTCACCAGATTCCTAGCCCCGAGGCCGGATGCTGGCCCCCGTGCTCGGTGCGGTCTATCCCCCGGAGTCGGTGAGGTCTATCCCCCGGGCTCAGTGAGGTCTATCCTCCGGGCTCGGTGCGGTCTATCCTCCGGGCTCGGTGCGGTCTATCCCCCGGAGTCGGTGAGGTCTATCCCCCGGGCTCATTGAGGTCTATCCCCCGGGCTCGGTGAGGTCTATCCCCCGGAGTCAGTGAGGTCTATCCCCCGGAGTCAGTGAGGTCTATCCCCCGGGCTCGGTGAGGTCTATCCCCCGGAGTCAGTGAGGTCTATCCCCCGGAGTCAGTGAGGTCTATCCCCCGGCCTCGGTGAGGTCTATCCCCCGGGCTCGGTGAGTTCTATCCCCCGGGCTCGGTGAGTTCTATCCCCCGGGCTCGGTGAGGTCTATCCCCCGGGCTCGGTGAGGTCTATCCCCCGGGCTCGGTGCGGCCTGTATTTGAAGCCTGATCAGGGCTTGTTCTGTTGCTGAGCTGCACATTGTTTGATCACAACACACAGATGTTGCGCCAAGTCCGCCTCAAGTGCCGCTGCCGCCTGTTGTTCAGTGACCTAAAAGGTTTTCTACTCCGGCGCCCCCCTCCTCCTCCTCCTCCTCCAGTGATGAATTACGACCGAATCTCAAGGCCGACCAACAACGGGCTCCTGACCAACAACAACACACTGCTCCCGGCTGCGAAAGGGGGCAAGTGGCGGGCTCCAGGGGAGGAATGCCCTGAGGAACAGGAACACGGGGCCTATGAGCAGCCCATGCCCTTAGTGAGCCCATCAGCCGAGGAATCTTACCGAAGGAAATGTGAGGATGGAGTGTCTTTAAGCAGCAGCAGCATTGCCAGTGGCTGTCGCTCTCCTCAGTGCCGCATCTGTTTCCAGGGCTCCGAGCAGGTCAGTGCTGAATATTCCCAATTACAGCTTCACTTCCACCTTGAAACCCACCTCCAGCTCCGAGATCCTCCCTCCGGCCGCTTGCTAACTTCAAAAACCTCGGTTCGGTGGAAACATATTTTCCTGTTTCTTTATGAGAAAGGAATGATTGTCATTAGGACACAGAAGGATTCAATTCGGCCCATCGAAGATATACCGGAGAGACCATATCAAAGCAAAAGGGATGTTATAAACACTGGCGGGTAAAATTAGGGTGAACCCCAAGATATTCTATAAGCACTTTAAGAGAAAGCACTTTAAAAGAACAGGGCCCAGTCGGGACTAAGGAGGTAATCTGTGGGTGTAGCCGGAGTATATTGGTCAGTGTTAAACAAGTACTTCTCATCTGTGTTCACTTGGGAGAAGGAGGATATAGGTACAGAATTCAGAGAGAGGGACTTGAACAAATTGTCTTAAGGAATGAGGAGGAATTGAAGGTTTGCTGGACTTAAAAGTGGACAAATTCCCAGGGCCAGATGTGTTGAATCCAAGGCTGCAGTGGGAGATAAGGGAGGAAGTAGGGGCTCTGACTCAATTTTTAAATTCCTCCCTGGCCACAGGGAAGGTGCCAGAGAATTGGACAACAGCTTTAGTTCCACTTTTCAACAAGCATGGTAGGGGTAGACTAGGTAATGAGAAGCCAGTGAATCTTACGGTAGGGAAACTGTTGGAGATAATTCCAGAAGAGACAAGGTTTGATTAGTGATAGTCAGTGGGAGGTCTTTGTCAGAGGGAAGTCATGCCTAACAGATTTGATTGAAGTTGGTGTGATCAGGTGTGTAGATGCAGGTAGTGATTTGGTTAATGTGGATTTCAGCAAAGCTGTTGAGAAGGTCCCACATAGGAGACTGATAAAGAAGGTAACTTGGAAAGTTGGATTCAAAATTAACTTAGTATGTGAAGACAGAAGGTGGTGATAGAACGCTGTTTGTGTGACTAGAGGCTAGTGTCCAATAGTGTACCACAAGGATCAATGCTCAGTCTCTTACTGTTTGTGATATTCATAAATGATGTAGATGAAAATTTGGGGTAATCTTAAGTAAGTTTGTGGATGACCAGAAGATCGACCAGAGAGGACTAGGTTAATAGAGAGGATGAAGGTCTTAGGTGACAGGAAGATATAGAGGGATTGGTCAGACAGGCAGTTTGTGGCAGATGGAATCTAACCTGATAAATATGATGTGACACACTTTGGAAGAAGTAACAAGACAAGAGAGTACTCAGTGAATGACAGGATACTAGGAGGTTCAGAGGAGTAAAGGGATCTTTGATGGCTTGTCCACAGATCCCTGAAATGGCAGGGCAGGTTAATACTGTTGTCTAGTTCTTCCTTAAACAGGTTAGACAACTCCGACCAAGTTTTGTGAAGGAATTTGCTCAGGTGTCCCACAATAGCAAAGTGGTCAAATCAATATGAACACAAACCAGTATCAATTTCCTTTATTAGGAACAAAGTTACTATAACCTTTAATAATAAATGCCTCTAATTCTATTTGGCTGCATAAGGTTACAATACTTCTCAACCTTCTTAGAGTCAAAGAGTCATAGAGATCTACAGCAGGGAAACAGACCCTTTGGTCCAACAAGTCCATACTGACCAAATTACTTTAGTTCCATTTGTTAGCACTTGACCCATATCCCTCTAATCCTTTCCTATTCATATACCTAGCCAGATACTTTTTAAATGTTATAATTGTACCAACCTCCACCACTTCCTTTGACAGCTCATTCCATATACGCACCACCCTCCACGTGAAAACGTTGCCCCTTAGGTCCCTTTTAAACCTTTCACCTCTCATCTTAAACCTATGCCTTCTAGTCTGGACTCCCCACCCCAGGGAAAAGACCTTGTCTATTTACCATATCCATGCCCCTAATGATGCCTTTCTGTATCGGCCTTCCTTTGTTTGGTGGATAAGTTATTAGGTGTATGAAGTCCAGGATAGCTGTTGCCTTTTACATTATGCTAATATCATTAGCACCTGGCTGCTGTATTTGCACTGTGTCTGGTGTGTGGGTTTTGTGATTTCAGCGTTTTATATGGCCAATGTACCCAGCATCTCTTGCTATTTGGCCAAGTTAGCGATATATAGCGACATTTCTCCACTTTTGAATGGAAAAACCTGATGCGAATGAAATTCAAACCTAAAATTTGGTTATGTGTGCTGTCAGGGAAACCTGCATGTTTATGTGAAAGTCATTGTGTGCATTGGTCAAACCTATCATACAATTAAATGTACAAAAAAGGGAACTCCTGTTATGACAATCCATATAGGATTGAAGTACAAAGATAACTTTCAGAAATCAGAACAAAATGGAAGTGACAATAGTGATAACCCTGGGAGGTTTATCTATCAAGTGGTCCAGAAGTGCATATACAGCATTATTCATAGTGACTGTGCTGAATTGTTGGGATAGCTATCTTTCTCAGCCTACAATCCTAACCGCCAGTACCTTAAGGTATATCAAGGTGAGTGCAATTAGGACCACAGCTAGATATAAGAAGAGCCAAATTCATGAATGATAGGTTAAGGGCACAATGGTGTAGCCTGTTTGTCTGCATTTACTTAAGAGTAGTCCCAATCGTTGTCCCCTGTCTCTCCACAGCATATGGAAGGGTGTCATGGTAACCTAACCAAATACTATTTTTTAATAATTCCAATATTTTCAACTTCAAAGGTCCTCAACTCAACTTTGTTATTCAGAATAATTGGAAACCTTAGCACCAATGCCAATGCCTTGCTAAGAGCATTCTTGCAGTGTCATTGTATCACACTTTGTGAGCTGCTGCAACTGGCAGCTAGAGATGTTAGTATGGGTTTTCTCCTGGAACAAATGTTTGAGCTATTCATCACTGACCCGGGATGGGACTTTTCCTTGGCTAGTCTGTCAAAGGTCCTTTCTCAGCTGTTTAATCATCCAGTTAGTGTAGATACTGCACAGGGTGTTGCTTTGTTGCTCAGCGTCACCCCTGTTTTTGCCCTGGATGATCTAGTTAATCATCTAGGCGTGACCCTGTGGTATGGTCACTACATGGTGACTAGCCTGATTCTCCACTAGTTCTCCTGTGCTCTCATGTCGATTGCCTGTATTTAATTCATCTTGGGCTTATTTGACTTGTTGAGTTGAGTTCCTGAGCTTATTTTCTAAATTAGCCAAATCAAGGGTAGCGACCGTTGACATCTCTGCCCCATTTGCTGTGGCTAGATCATTTAAAGAACTCCTTTATCTTTTGTCTATTGACTGCTGCTCTTGGTTTTTCCTGATATTTTCCTGTCCCTCATCACATTATTCTGCAAGTCAGGTGGGAATATGATTATTTTAATGGGGAAGGATACCACACCAGTAACAGTATCTCTGATACATTTATTATAATTGGTGTTATTTACATAATCTATGTCTGGGCCTCTTGCTGAGATATTTGTATCATCGATAATCATAGATGAGGTGCCGGAAGACTGGAGGTTGGCTATCGTGGTACCACTATTTCAGAAGGTTGGTAAGGACAAGCCAGGAAACTATAGACCAGGGAGCCTGATGTCGGTAGTGGGCAAGTTGTTGGAGGGAATCCTGAGGGACAGGATGTGCATGTATTTGGAAAGGCAAGGACTAATTCAGGATAGTCAACATAGCTTTGTGCGTGGGAAATCATGTCTCACAAACTTGATTGAGTTTTTTGAAGAAGTTACAAAGAGGATTGATAAGGGCAGAGCGGTAGACGTGATCTATATGGACTTTAGTAAGGCATTCGACAAGATTCCCCGTGGGAGACTGGTTAGCAAGGTTAGATCTCACGGAATAAAGGGAGAACTAGCCATTTGGATACAGAACTAGCTCAAAGGTAGAAGACAGAGGGTGGTGGTGGAGGGTTGTTCTTCAGACTGGAGGCCTGTGACCATTGGAGTGCCACACGGATCGGTGCTCGGTTCTCTACTTTTTGTCATTTACATAAATGATTTGGATGCATGCATAAGAGGTACAGTTAGTGAGTTTGCAGATGACACCAAAATTGGAGGTGTAGTGGACAGTGAAAAAGGTTACCTCAGATTACAACAGGATCTTACCAGATGGGCCAATGGGCTGAGAAGTGGCAGATGGAGTTTAATTTAGATAAATGCGAGGTGCTGCATTTTGGAAAAGCAAATCGTTGTAGGACTTATACACTTAATGGTAAGGTCCTAGGGAGTGTTGCCGAACAAAGAGACCTTGCAGTGCAGGTTCATAGCTCCTTGAAAGTGAAGTTGCAGGTAGATAGGATAGTGAAGAAGGCATTTGGTATGCTTTGTTTTATTGGCCAGAGTATTGAGTACAGGAGTTGGGAGGTCATGTTGCACCTGTACAGGACATTGATTAGGCCACTGTTGGAATATTGCATGCAATTCTGGTCTCCTTCCTATCGGAAAGAAGTTTTGAAACTTGAAAGGGTTCAGAAAAGATTTACAAGGATGTTGCCAGGGTTGGAAGATTTGAGCTATAGGGAGAGGCTGAACAGGCACAGGCTGTTTTCCCTGGAGCGTCGGAGGTTGAGGGGTGACCTTATAGAGGTTTACAAAATTATGAGGGGCATGGATATGATAAATAGACAAAGTCTTTTCCTGGGGGTGGGGGAGTCCAGAACGAGAGGGCATAGGTTTAGGGTGAGAGGGGAAAGATATAAAAGGGACCTAAGGGGCAAGTTTTTCACGCAGAGGGTGGTACATGTATGCAATAAGCTGCCAGAGGAAGTGGTGGAGCTGGTACAATTTCAACATTTAAAAGGCATTTGGATGGGTATATGAATAGGAAGGGTTTGGAGGGATATGGACTGGGTGCTGGCAGGTGGGACTAGATCGGGTTGGGATATCTGGTTGGCATGGTAGGGTTGGACCAAAGGGTCTGTTTCCATGCTGTACATCTCTATGACTCTATGATTCTATGTTGTTCCAGCTTGTCAGGCTGCCTCCTGGTCTCCAGTAGCTCTCCTCTCACTAGAACAGGCTCTTTCCAGTTGTGACTGGAACTGTCCCGCTTAGAAACATAGACACATAGAAACTAGGTGCAGGAGTAGGCCATTCGGCCCTTCCAGCTTGCACCATTCAATATGATCACGGCTGATGATGCAATCTCAGTATCCCATTCCCACACTCTCCCCATATCCCTTGATCCCTTTAGCTGCAAGGGCCACATCCATCTCCCTCTTGAATCTATCTAACGAACTGGCCCCAACAGGTTCCTGTGGGAGAGAGTTCCACAGGTTCACAATTCTCTGACTGAAGAAATTCTTCCTCATCTTAGTCCTGAATGGCTAACCCCTTATTCTTAGACTGTTCTGGACTTCCCCAACATGGAGAATATTCTTCCCGCATTTAGCCTGTCTAGTCACATTGGGATTTTATATGTTTATGAGATCCCCCTCATTCTTCTAAATTCCAGCAAATACAAGGCCTTTCCATCCAGTCTTTCCTCATATGCCAGTCCTGCCATTCTGGGAATCAGTCTGGTGAACCTCTGCTGGACTCCCTCAATAGCAAGACATCCTTCCTCATACTCGGAGACCAAAACTGCACACAATACTCAAGGTGTGGCCTTTCAAAAGCCCTGTAGAACTGCAGCAAGATACCCAATACTCAAATCCTCTCGCTATGAAGGAGAGCATGCTATTAGCTTTCCTCACTGCCTGCTGTATCTGCTTTCATCGACTTTTCCACTGTGACACCCAGGTCTTGTTGCACCTCACCTTTTCCTAAAGTACCTTCCTGTTTTTGTGACAAAAATGGATAACTTCACATTTATCCACATTTTATTGCATTTGTCAAGTGTTTGCCCACTCAGTCAGTCTGTCCAAGTCACCCTGCAGCCTCTTTGCATCTTCCTCGCAGTGCATACTGCCACCCAGCTTAGTGTCATCTGCAAATCTGGATATTTGGCATTCAATTCCATCATTCAAATTGTTAATGTATATTGTGAACAATTGAGGCCCCAACACTGAAACCTGTGGGACCTCACTCGTCACTGCTTGCCACTCTGAAAAGGGCCTGTTTATTCCAACCAGTTCTCTATCCGTGTCAGTACATTACCTCCGATACCATGAGCTTTAATTTTCCTTACTAATTTCTTGTGTGGAACCTTGTCAAAAGCCATATAGATCAGGTTTTGCTGTATTCTGGTGTCTTGTTCGTTAACTTTTCTAATTCATCAGTAAGTGATTACTAATCTCTCCCACAGCAATCTAATCTCAGCTGGTCAGTTGTGGGAATCTCCTAGGCTGCATTCTATTGCTATTGCTGTGGTTATGTTAGTGGCCTTCTTTCCTAATTTGTTATGTGTTTTCTGCCATGGAATGTCTAGGGGTAGTGTTGGGCAAGCTAATGCAGATACAGATAGACAAGAATCCTGGCCCTGATGGAATGCATTTCAGGGTGCTAAAAGAGATGGCGGGAAAAATAGCAAGTGTTTAACAAGGGCGGTAGACAAAAGATGGGGGATTTTGGACTGGTTAGCGTAACTTCTATAATAGGGAAGATGCTTGAGTCTATTATCAAGGAAGAAAAAGGAAGGCATCTAGATAGAAATTGTCTCATTGGGCAGATGCGATCATGCTTAACTAATCTTTTGGAATTCTATGAAGACATTACAGTGAACAATGAGGACCCTGGGTTGATTCTGGAGTTGAAAGGGTTGGCTTATGAGGAGAGACTGAGTAGACTGGGATTATATTCATTGGAATTCAGAAGAATGAGGCAGGATCTTATAGAAAAATATAAATTATGAAGGGAACAGATAAGATAGATGTGGAGATGATGTTTGCACTGGCAGGTGAAACTAGGACAAGAGGACATAGCCTTAAAATTAGGAGAGCAGATTTAGGACTGAATTGAGAAGGAACTTCTTCACCTAGAAGGTTGTGAATCTATGGAATTCCCTGCCCAGTGAAGTCGTTGATGCTACTTCACTAAATGTTTTTTAGTGAAGATAGTTTTTTTTGAACAATGAAGGAATTAAGGGTTACGGTGACAGGGTGGATAAGTGGAGCCGAGGCCATGAAAAGATCAGCCATGATCTTATTGAATGGGAGAGCAGGCTTAAAGGGCCAGATGGCCTACTCCTGCTCCTAGTTCTAATGTTCTTAAGTTCTGTGATCCAGGGACAGCCTGGGCCACTTTTTATTGTCTGAGACTGTCCTCCCATGTTGGATGAAGGAGTACTTGTCCCATTTTGCTATGAAGCAAATTATTGCTAGATGCTTGTAGGATTTCTCTTCAATGTTGTGAAGTTATGGGAAGTGGCTGTGTTCTTGCTGCAGCCTCTCAAAGACTTAGATATGTAGAACTAGCGCACAGTGACCCCTTCTAACACTATCCAGATATAGGATTTTAACCTCTTTTCTTGGCCTGACTGTAGAGTTTCCCACACCTGTGTTTTACATCCATTCCTGGGTCCGTGACCAAATCTCTGGTTCCTTGTTCCAGGTACTCTTTAAAACACGGAGCAGTCGTTTTGATAGGGATAGCGGAGTGTGTAGGAGAGTCAACAGCTGCCAATATCTTTATCTCTTTTAAACAGAAAAGTTTCCTCAACTTTGCTCAACTCTCTTGAACTCAAAATTTGACTCTTAAAATTACTTTCTCTCGACTCTGTCCCCATCAAACACACTTGGGGTAGGGACAACAAGGGATCAAAATATAGGGTAAACTTTGCTCCACTCATTCGAACTCAAAGTAAACTAAAAGTCAACTCCTCTTAGCTCCATCCCTATTGAGAACTCCTGGAATAGGTACAACAGGGTTTAAAATTCAGAGGAAAACTTTTTTCTACTGATTGGAACTGAAAATAAATAAAACTCCTCTCACACTGATCATCAGACACTTCTTGAATAGGGACAACAGGGGTTTAAAATAAGGAGTCCAAAATGTCTCTAGGGTTTCCACACAAGAGGCAAATTGTCCCATGGGCTGACTTCCTCAGAGTCCCTGCATTCCCCACTACCGTTTTCCAGCTCATGCTTTGTTTACTCTAGCTGTAGGACCAATTTCTGGTAGGCTGCCTGTAATCTCAGTTACTTAGTTGAATCCTGGCTTTCATGTGAGATATTTACACACTTAATTATGGCTCAAGCTTAATTCTGACTGCTCCACTATCAACATCCTATGAGTTACTAATGATCAAAAACTCAACTGGACTCACCACATGAACACAGTGGCTTCAAGAGCAGGTCAGAGGCTAAGAATACTGCAGCGAGTAACTCATCTCCTGACTCCCGAAAGCCTGTCCACCATTTACAAGGAATACTCCCCACTTGACTGGATGGATGCAGCCCCAACAACACTCAAGAAGCTTGACACCATACAGGTCAAAGCAGCCCGCTTGACTGGCACTGTATCTAGATTAGAATGGTGCTGGAAAAGCAAAGCAGGTCAGGCAGCATCTGAAGAGCTTTTGCCCGAAACGTCGATTTTCCTGCTCTTTAGATGCTGCCTGACCTGCTATGCTTTTCCAGCACCACTTTAATCTAGACTCTGATGTCCAGCATCTGCAGTCCTCACTTTTGCCTGGCACTGTATCTACAATCATCCACTCTCTCCAACACTGATGCTCAATAGCAGCTGTTCGTATTATCTACAAAATGCACTGCAGAAATTCACCAAAGTTCCTCAGACAGCACCTTCTAAACCCATGACCGCTTCTATCTAGAAGGACAAGGGCAGCAGATATATGGGAACACCACCATCTTCAAGTTCCCCTCCAAGTCACTCACCATCCTCACTTGGAAATATATCACCATTCCTTCACTGGGTCAAAATCCTGGTATTCCTTCCTAATGGAATTGTGGGTCAACCCATAGCACATGGATTGCAGTGGTTCAAGAAGGCAGCTCACTACCACCTTCTCAAGGGCAACTAAAGATGGGCAATACATACTGGCTAGCTAGTGATGCTCACATCCCACAAAAAATGATTTTAAAAAAAATACATTGCTGCTGAGTTTGACTTTGGAGGACCTGATGGTCACTTCTAATTGAAGCCTATTCGGGTGCGAAATGTTGTCAAGTTCCTCCTTAAACAAGTTCAACAACTCTGACAAGAGTGTTATGAATGAATTTATTGGTGTTCCACAATACCAAACGGTCAAATCAATATGAACACAAACTGGTTCCAATGCAAAACAATCACATTTTTTTTTCTTTTGGTGTTTTTTTGTAAATGAAAAGAACAAATATCTTCCCTATAAAAGGGGGGAAAGATAAATAAACTCTCCTTCTCAAAACACAGAGACCACTAGTATCAGCAGTAACACATTGACAGTGCCCAGCCAGCACAGAGTCTGTGCCCTAAACTAAGGAGACTCTAAATCTGTTTTTTTTTTTGTTTTTTTTTCTATTTCCCCCACATTTTCGCCGAACAGCAGTAGTGCTTATATTTTCTCCAGCACCCATGTGGTGTGTGTGTAGGTGTGAGACACAGTGAAAGACAACAGGTGTACAAATCTTTATTCAATTTCCACCACCAGGAAGAAAGGAAACACCAGAGTGGCCAGTGACAAGCAGTGCCCTTCACATCAAAGGGCAATGCTGCGTGATCAAAAAGGTGAAGGGGAGGGCAGGGATACAATCCATCTTTATTAGGAACAAACTTACAATAATCTTTAATACTAAACACACTAATCTCTAAGGACTTTCCTGCTCCTCGGATGCTGCCTGACCTGCTGTGCTTTTCCAGCACCACTCTGATCTAAACTCTGATTTCCAGCATCTGCAGTCCTCACTTTTGCCAACACTAATCTTAATCCTCTTAGCTCCTTAAGGTTACAATACTTCCCAAGTCTCATGAATGATTTATGCAGTCGTGCTTTCTGTCTCTTTCTGTGTCTCTGGGTCTGTGAAGCTGCTTTCTTCCTCTCTTTCTGGATGGTCAGCTGGTATCTGCCTCCTGCCACGCTGGCCTCCTCTGAAGGCCTCCAGGAGATTTAAGAGATTGATTGAACTGCAGGTGAACCCTGTTTTTATATTGTTTTGGATGGTTTTCTAGAACTTTCTGTAGTCTGGCCAATCAGGGAGACACACTTAATAATTTGAAACATTGTCAACCATTTGGAAAGCTTGGTACTGTTTGTTTCTTTGTGTAGCAGGGTCCAGCGCCTTTCTGTGTGGTGGATACGTTGTTGGGGAAGAGTTGATTTTGCTGGCTTTTCTGGGTCATAGTTTGTAAGTTTATTTTCACAGAATAAATTGAAGCCCAGGATCAGGGTCGCAGCACAAAAAAGAGTGACATCCCAGGAAAACTGTAAGTTTATTGGTTGATAATAGCTGCTAATGTGACTATAGGATGGTTTCAGATTGAATGAAAATAGAGAAATATTTAAGATAACAAACTAAAAGATTAGTAGAACATTAAATAAAACAAACTAAGAACTAAGCAAATAAAAGAGAAATGCAAGACCAAGCGATGTGCTGTACCTGTATAATGTGGGAGCTGATGATTCATAGTGACCATATCTATAGCAAGCGTTGGTTGCTTGAGGAACTCTGGGTCAAACCTGATAACCTTGAGTCTGAGTTTCAAACACTGCGACACATCAGGAGGGGAAGAGTTACCTGGATACTGTGTTTCAGGGGAAAATGACACCCCTTAGATGCACTACCTTGAAATTTGGTTCGTGGTGAGGGACAGAAGGGTGTGACTATGAGGGAGCCAGGTAGAGGTATCCAGGAGTAGTGCTGCAGGAGCCTCAGTCTCAAGCTTGTTGAGAGGTTTGAGATTCTTGCTCCCTATGTGAACAAGAGCTTTGGCTGTGGGGAGGATAAGCAAGCTGACCATAACAGCGTGAAACAGGGAGCAATTCAAGAGGGGTCAAAATACTTGGGAGGAATTAAGTACTATCACCATCACTAAAGAAGTAGTATTAGACAAACTAATAGGGTGAAAGGCATTTAAGTCTCCCGGCCCTAATAGCTTGCCTCCAAGGATCAGTACAGTACAGGAACAGGCTTTTTGACCCACTATGTCTGTGCTAACCATGAAGCTATTCTCAACTAATCCCAACTGCTTGCACCTTATTTATTCTCTGTCCGGTCATGCAAATGTCTAAATGCCTCTTAAACTTTGCTTTCATATATGCTTCTACCATCTCCCATTTTAATTCCTAATATTACCATTTCTCGTAGATCCCGCATTGACTCCCTATCTTCTCTGTCATTATTTTCCCAATGAGGGTCAACATTTGGGAATTTCCGTTCTGCTGGGGCCCCTTCTTCCCCAACTGGGTGCTTCTTTTCCCATTCCTATAAAGCCACTCTCCTAATCACACCTCGTTCTTCCCCTGAAAATAACGTTCCTAAAATTGCCATCAGTTCTCCCCAGGTATATAAATTAGGCCCTAGGAATTGATCTAATTGTTTGGCTAGACCAACCGGATCCTCTATTAAATTTTTCATTTCCTTTTTAAAGACCCTAACTTCACTGCTAGTTAAGGGAGCGTTTACATATCCGATTGAACCTTCCCCAATCGGAACCTCTCGTAAGGGACATAATTTTACCATTATTTCTGCCCCTCCTTTACGTGTGGTGGCTCGAGTGACTCTGGGCCCCCCTCCCCAGGTCCTGCATCCTTTAGTTCAGAGTCCGTTCCCCTTTCTGTGTCTGGACTCGATTCTACTTCGGGAGCTGTAGGCTCGTTCCAGGGAGTAGTATATGGGGGCGGCAAACACGTTAAGGGATCCCATTGTGGCTTCCCTTGTTCATTCTTTTTCTGGTCTTTCCCTGATTCCTCCGTATTCACGGGACATAATTTTACTCCCGCACTCCCTATCCAACAAGCCGCATAATTGGACTCTTTTTGACTGTACGCTTCTTTTCGATTGACAAATATATTAAGATCTTGACACAGCCAATCCTCATCGGACCCATATTTGGGCAAAAAAACTACCAGGTGCCTTAATACTTTCTCTAATCCAGACAAAACAACAATAATTTATCATTGTAGCCTTATCTTTCTCCCGCGTCCAGGAGTTGTGTTCCTAATTACCCAACATTCTCCCCAAAGAACTGTCGGGCGGGATATATCCCCCTTTAATGTTATTTACAGATCGATCATTACACAGGCAACTCCCCATGCCTCCCATTATTGCTAATTTAATTAATCTTAACGAGGTCCGGTGTCACCTTCTTCCACACCCCCTTCAGGGTCCTGACTAGACACCTCACTCGTCCGATTAATCTGACCAATTATATGCTTTTTGAGACTTCACCTGTTCTCCATAAATCACTTTTATGTAAGGATAAAAGAGGTTAGTTAGAAACTGTAAAAAGAACAGGAGTTAACATTTTATTTCATAATCTGTAAAATCCTTAACCTTAAAAGAAATCATGTTAAAATTTCCATAGTAGAAATCAGATTCAAAACAGTCCCGGATCTCAAGCTCCATCAGTTTGAATGCACATTTGTTTGTTGGTGATTGAATGTTCAATCACCAACAAACAAATGTGCATTCAAACCGAATCACAAAGGGTTAAACTTTCTACTAGCTGTACAGCTCTCTCTCTCTCTCTCACACACACACACAGACACCGTGTCTCACAGACACTTTGAGCTTCCCGCAATTACTCCTCTAGCTTTTGAATATTCTTCTGGACGTCTGGCCATAAGTTAGTTACGAAGTGCACCCTCAGTAGCCCTTCAGCTACTAGTCCTTCTAACACGGGCTGTTTTCCATTGACATATGCTTTATTTTATATATTGCCAATTCCCCGTACTTTCGTACGTCTCGACCACCAAGGCAATACTTAAAGGTCTCTTTTCTTACCTTGGTCTGTGCACAGAGTTACCTGGCCGTTTTGGTGCGCCCCGTCCCGCGGCAATTCCTGCAGCAAATACCGCTGTCCCTGGTCGCCCGGATATATCCTTTAAGACCTTTCCCTACTCGGGTCTTGTGCACAAGAGTTGCCCGACCGAACCTGCCGCGTCTGCCCACCTTCTTTCCAGGGTCTCCCAGTCCGGATCGTACTCACCCAAACCGCGAACAACAAGCAAGGGAGTCGGAGATCACCGAAATCGGCAAGGTGCACCTCCCCCGTCGTCCCAAGAGTGTCGAGCGGTCGGAGTTTTGGATCCCAGAACGAGGCCCCCAATTGTGAGAAACAGAATTCACTCATAAATCAGCCTGAGACAAAGCCTTGGAAACAAGAACAATTTATTACAGCCTTGCAAGTACCGGATGCATCTGCAATCAAGCAGAAATGCAAACAAAAACAGAGCATGTTAGCTTTCTTATTCAGTTTACAAGTTGTGGAATCACGCCTCCCTTTTCCCATCCTATCATAAACCGATTACCTCACTTTTTTTTCTCTCTAGTTATTTTCTTATCTGGCCATCCTGCTGTCCTTGTATGTCTGCATTCTTTGTTCCTTGTTTGTTACAGCTTGTTCTTTTATCCAGTTTCTCTTATCATACTATAAGCTTTATTGTGAAATGCCCCTGCTGCTTCTTTTTGTGGTCAGCTACAACTCTTCATAGTTATTTCCTAGCTTAAAACTATTTTCTTTAAAAGACCCTCTATATTCATTAAAGTCTTAGCCTTAAGTATGCTACATGCTACAAGAATTCCGCGACCGTTTGTATAATCTTCCCCATCCCCCTCCCCCTCCCCCACCTGCAGAAACTACATTTCTAACCTCCCACATGATCCATGTACACAACCGTCTCCGAGACATTGTTCGTGACATACAGATGAAAATGTTGAAGCCAATACCAAACTCAATAGTTCTTTCTCGATTGTGGAGTATTTCCGCTGGTGGATGTTGATCTTCTTCACAAAGTAACCAACTGGTAGTTCAATCCCATCCTCATCTTCCAGTGGGAGTACAGCTCCGACTCCAATATCACTAGCATCGATGGTGATTTTAAAAGGTTTTGAAAAGTTCAGTGTAGCTAAAACTGGTTTGGTGGTTAATAACAAATTTCAAATGATCGAATGCCTCCTGGCATGATTCTGTCCACCGAAACTTTGTGTTCTTCAGCAAATCAGTTAACGGTGCAACTACACTGCTGAAGATTGGAACAAACGTCCGATACAATCCGCTGAATCCTAAGAATTGAAGCACTTCTTCCTTCGAGGTTGGTCGTGGAAATTTCTTGATGGCCTTTGTCTTTGCATTCCGTGGGGTCAACCTTTCATGACCAATGCTATGTCCCAAGATCACCACCAGTTTATCACCAGTTTTGCTTCTAGTAGTCATTCAAAGAGCTCTGCCAACTGTATCATGTATCTTCCCAGGACTTACTAAAGATCATTACAATGTCCAAATACACTGCACAGTTTGTTAACTTAGCCACAACTCTGGTCATGAGAGCAGAACCTTCGCAGAGCCGTTAAGACAGCCAAGGACCAATAGTGATCCAAACTAGAGACCCAGACACCCGGCGACTATGGCAAGGACTGAATGAGACAGTGCAAGATAGCAGACAATGATACATCCCTCCCAGATAGTCTCAATGCCTTCTATGCTCGCTTTGAGCAGAGTTTCGGTGGAGAGGTAACACCTATTCCGACAAGTCCTGACGAACCTATCCCAACAGTCACTGCATCAGAGTCAGATCAGTTTTCCTTTGTGTGAATTCAAGGGAAGCTATGGGACCAGATGGAGTACCAGGCCGTGCACTCAGAGCATGTGCAGGTCAACTGGCAGAGGTCTTCTCTGACATCTTCAACCTCTCCCTGCAGCAGGCCACTGCCTGTTTCAAGAGGGCTAACATCATTCCCTGTGCAGAAGAAGATTCATGCAGCATGTCTCAATGATTACCGCCCAGTGGCCCTAACTTCGGTGGTCATGAAGTGCATTGAAAGGCTGGTCAGGGCATTAATCAACTCCAGCCTCCCCACTACTCTTGACCCATTCCAATGTGTGTTCTAGACCCCAGGCCCTACAAAGTAGAGCGTCCCTCCCATCCTCCTCCTCTAACCTAACTTTAAAGTCCACAGGTAAGCTACTCAGTGTTCTTGTTTGGAGACTAAGTGTAGAGTAATGGCAGCGCAGGCAGTGGAATGTTCCTCCTGCAGGATGTTTGAGGTAGGGGTGACCACCGATGCTCCTGCTGACTTCATCTGCAGGAAATGCAGTCAGCTCCTGCTCCTCACAGAACGCGTTATGGAACTGGAGCTGGAGTTGGATGAACTGAGGATTATTCGAGAGGCTGAGAGGGTGATAGATAGAAGCTACAGGGTCATAGTTACGCCAGAGAACAAAGGTAACTGGGTAACAGTTAGAGGTGGGAAGGGGAGGAAGCAGGCAGTGCAGGGATCCCCTGTGGTCGTTCCCATCAACAATAAGTATACCACTTTGGATACTGTTGGGGAGGAAGTCCTAGGAGGGGTAAGCTGCAGTGACCGGGTCTCTGGCACGAGGTCTGGCTCTGAGGCTCAGAAGGGAAAGGGGGAGAGGAGGAGAGCGCTAGTTATAGGAGACTCTATAGTTAGAGGGACGGACAGGCGGTTCTGTGGACATGGGCGAGACTCTCGGATGGTTTGTTGCCTCCCGGGTGCCAGGGGCCGAGACGTCTCGGACCGTGTCTTCAGAATCCTTAAGGGGGAGGGTGTGCAGCCAGAAGTCGTGGTGCACGTTGGCACCAACAACATAGGTAGGAAGAGGGATAGGGAGGTCATTCAGGAGCTCAGTGAGTTAGGCTGGAAGCTAAAAGCTAGGACGGACAGAGTCGTCATCTGTGGGTTGTTGCTGGTGCCACGTGACAGTGAGGCAAGGAATAGGGAGAGAGTGCAGTTGAACACGTGGCTGCAAGGATGGTGTAGGAGGGAGGGCTTCAGGTATTTGGACAATTGGACTGCATTCTGGGGAAGGTGGGACCTGTACAAGCAGGACGGGTTGCACCTGAACCAGAAGGGCACCAATATCCTGGGATGGACAATTGGACTGCATTCTGGGGAAGGTGGGACCTGTACAAGCAGGACGGGTTGCACCTGAACCAGAAGGGCACCAATATCCAGGGAGGTAGGTTTGCTAGCACTCTTCAGGGGGGTTTTAAACTAATTTGGCAGGGGGATGGGATCCGGACTTGTAGTCCAGCAAG